>NC_089839.1:219894033-220064033 GCF_035609145.1 Eleutherodactylus coqui
TCAGGGACATCACATCATCCGCAGCTGCAGACTCCGCATTATAAGGACTGCGACCTGTTAACATTGTAGCCGCTGAGACACCAAGTGCTGGTCTGATCCGTGACGTGGAGGACGCTGGGGACTTACTGTGCCTTCCAGCACCGATGACATCATCTCCATTAATAAGGAAACCAGCGCCTTATAGATCTGACATCCATGAATGGAGGCAGCTCAAGTTGTGTACACTACAAATCCCAGCAGGCAGGGAATGGATGGTCAATATAGGTGTATTACTTCATTCACATTCGGTGTCCTGCAGCATCGTAGTCTGCTAAGAATCACTGTAAAGGCTTAGATACAGAGATTCATAAAACCGTATCACACGGGATAAGGATTAATAATAGCAGGTAGCATGATAGGATTAGATACACAACTCAGCAGACAGTATCACACACTATAGGGAAATATACAGCTCAGCAGACAGTATCATACATGATAGAATTAGATACACAACTCAGCAGACAGTATCACACACTATAGGGAAATATACAGCTCAGTAGACAGTATCATACATGATAGGATTAGATACACAACTCAGCAGACAGTATCACACACTATAGGGAAATATACAGCTCAGCAGACAGTATCATACATGATAGGATTAGATACACAACTCAGCAGACAGTATCACACACTATAGGGAAATATACAGCTCAGTAGACAGTATCATACATGATAGGATTAGATACACAACTCAGCAGACAGTATCACACACTATAGGGAAATATACAGCTCAGCAGACAGTATCACACATGATAAGATTAGATACTTACATCAACAGACATAAACCAAAATCATGGGTTTTGTTACATTATTTTAATAGACCATATTACACATTGTAGGCTTAGATACCAAGCTGCGCAGCCTGTATCCTACGTAATGTAATTAGATACAGCGGCTCATCAGACATGCTTGAATTAGATACAGCACATCAGCAGACAGTATCATACAATAGGATTAGATACAGCAGCCAGTATTGTATATGATAGGATTAGATACACAGCTCAGTGGATAGTATCAGAAACAATGGATCAGATACACAGATCAGTAGACGGTATCACATATTATAGGATTAGATACTTCTCAGCAGACAGTATCACACAATAGGATTAGATATAC
Organism: Eleutherodactylus coqui; assembly: GCF_035609145.1. Taxonomy (NCBI): domain Eukaryota; kingdom Metazoa; phylum Chordata; class Amphibia; order Anura; family Eleutherodactylidae; genus Eleutherodactylus; species Eleutherodactylus coqui. The sequence goes on from NC_089839.1 coordinate 219,895,192, forward strand.
AGCTCTGCAAACTGTATCACATATTAGGATTAGATACAGTGGTTCAACAGACAGTATGACACATGATGGGATTAGATACAGCTTCTCAGTAATGACTTGTTCCTGAGCTCCTCATGCCGTAGACCAGTAAGAGACCTTTTGCACGGGTGGAATAAGCCTCCAAGATGCACCACAGCATGCGGTAAATTCTGCACCAAAATCTGCAGGGCTACCTGTGTATTGTGATGCAGAATTAAAAAACTGCTTACAGCTGTCTGCAATTCTGCATCAAAATCTGTGGTTAGACATGCAGATCTTGGTGCAGAATTCCGCAGCAGCAAGTTAAGCAGTGTCTTGTAGTGCGTCCTAGGCCTGGCGGAATAATTCCACCCATGTGAGATGGATTATACATTGTCGGCTCTCCTCCCCTGATGCCTTCTAACCTCTTACTGTAAATGTAAAGCTAACATTAATTCCATTACTGTCCGACTGACACACTGTGGATGAGATGATGGGAGTAGTAGTAAGGACTTTTATTGGTTTTGGGTGGAGTAATCTTTAGTGGTATTATGTCCTCAGGACAGGTTATTACTTAAGCGCTCCATCCTCTGAGGGGTGAGGTGCCAGAGTTCTTCTTTAAAGGGCTCCTGTGTATAAAGAGTGTGTGGAGACTGTAGCCGTAGCTCCGGGATCATGCCAACGCTCAGCATTTGGTTGCAATCTTCTCATTACTTCTGGGATAATCTGCAGATGGCAGGCCGCAGCCTCAGCGGTAATTAGAGGCTTCCTGGACCCTTTTCCCTCATCTACCCGTCTCTGATCTAGAGACTGGGTAGTGAAGGGTCAATAAGCTGGATGGAGAACCAGATCTGCAGCTACTTCTCACAGAGCTGTAACCCAGCTCTCCAGGGCTCTGAATGGTAATATATGGCTAGTGTTACCTCCCCTGCTCCCCTATAAAAGGAAAAAAAAAGGGAAAAGGGAGAGTGCTTTGAAAAAGTGACAGTATACAAAAAAATGACAGGAATTTAGCATGTGAAGGTAACCTGAAATCCACTAATACGTGGAGAGCTGCAGACCCCTTCAAAATGCCAGACACTCTATAATGAGTGCCCGGGAAGTAAAGACTGAAGTAACCTCAGGGGGAGTACCCCCTCTTAAGTAAGTGACTTGTCATTTTCTATAACTATTTAAAAATAGGATCCTTTTTAGCGCTGACCCCACGTTGTCCCTCTTTCTCCTCAGTACACACTGAGGTTACTTCAGTCTGCTCCCTTAGGGCTCTTTCCCACGAGCGTATATCGGCCCACCGTTTTCACAGCCGGCCGATATACTCTGTGATCTGATACATTGAATTCCAATGCATCAGATCACATGGCCGTGGTCCCGCGATGTAAAAGTGACCAGCCGGCCAATATAGCATTGAGCGTTTTTACATCGGGCCCAAAAGATAGTCCTACAACTATCTTTTGGACCAGAATATGTCAGCTGCTGTATAGGCTTCTATGGGAGCCAATGACAGCGGCAGGAGAAGGGAGGTGGGAGGGAGTTTAGTAGTGTAACTGCTAAACTCCCTTCCTCTTCTCTCCTCCTCTCCGGCCGATTCCAATGGGAGGGGGCAGGATGGGGGCGGAGGTAAATGCCACCCCATACCATTGTTGGCTGCAGACAAGAGGTAGGATGGGGGCAAAGATAGCTCCGGCCCCACCCCCTCCCATTGAAATCAGCCAGAGGGGAGGAGAGAAGAGGTGAGCGGGTAAGGGGAAGCCTCAACGGCATGGCAGCCTTGGACCATGCCGTGTGAATGGGTGCATAAACGTTAGATTTTATACCCCACAAGCTTTTATACCCCAGATGGTAGCGTATATCGGCCAGCTGTGAAAACGGTGGCCAATATACACTCATGGGAATGAAGCCTCATAGTGATACCTCCAATATAGTGACGTTGCTTCGCCCACTCTCCTATAGCGACGCCTCTTCCCCTGCTCCCCTATAGCGACGCCTCTTCCCCTGTTCCCCTATAGCAACGCCTCTTTCCCTGCTCCCCTATGACGACGCCTCTTACCCTGCACTCCTAAAGTGATACCTTTGTTATAATGATACCTGCGCCAATCTCCTACAGCTGTGGTGGTAAACCTATAGCACATGTGCCAGAGGGGGCACTCAGAGCCCTTCCTTTTGGCGTGCACACCACAGCCCTAGCATAGACGACAGCCGGGTAAATGACTGCACAAGCTCTGATGTCTCCTCTAAAGTACATTAGCGCTCATGCAGAGTGTTTACACAGGCAGAGTTCTGCCCCATTTAGATAGGACGAGCTGTCGGGCAAGCAATGGCCGACAGCACATTCCAGTGATACTCGCTCCTGTGCTGTTACACAGGAGCGAGTATTACTAGCATCATTGGAAGCGCTGCTGACATGAAGGTGGAGCGACCAGGGAGCATCCTCCCTGTGCACGCCTCCATCCACTTTAAACAGAAATCCAAATTATATCTCCAGTGTTCCCCTATAGTGATACATTCCCCACCACCCTAAAGTGATGTCTCCACCATAATGCCACTTCCCCTATGACACCTCCTCCTCTGCTCTCCTATAGTGATACCTTTCTGATAGTGCTAGCTCTCTTGCTCCTGTATAGTGATACCTCCCCCATGCCCCTATATTGATACTGTAAGGGGTTAAATGACCATGTCTATATTTACTGCTGTACTTCATGTTCCTACCAGGACCTTCTGAGAGAGGTCACATGATTCTGTTCACTCTGATTATTGTTGCTATGGACTGACAGGATCTGAGTTGCATACTGATTGGCTAAAGGGCTGGGTATAAAAAGAGAGGTCCTGTTCCCAGGCTCAGTGTGACAGAGAGTTCAGGAAAGAGAAAGACTCAGCTAGTGAGAGCTGCAGCAGGGAGATCTGCAGCTGGACTTGTATGCCTGAGAAGAAGATTCTTGGGTGATTGATGGCTGTATCTTTTTGCAGCGTCTGAGAAGCCACAGCCAAGGAGACAGCAGGTTAGAGTTTGGGTCTTGTCACGGGGCTCTACCATCTCCCACCCTGAGGGTAGCACAGGACCTGTCCAAGTTGCCGCTGGAGGGTACTTTCACTGGGGTGATCCATTACGGGATTTACCTTACACAGTCTTGTCACTCGTGACGCCACTGTTCCTTCCTCCGTGGTGACTCCAGATGATGAAATAAGTGGTCCACACACAGGGAAAACTTTTAGGAGCAAAGCCGGTAACGATCGTCAGTGCTCGTTTACTTGGAAACTATTTACAGTCCAACAGTAGAATTACACATGCTAGCAGGAAAAATGGTGCAGAATCATAAAGTGGTGCAACAGGGAGGAAATCACAGGATATCAAAAGAAGCTACAATCCTAGTTATCTGCAGGGTTCTGTTCCCGGTACCAACTCCTTCACTCTTGCAAGCTCTATGCCGGTCAGCACTCACATTTGGCAGGCAGGCACTCCATGCTGCATGGCAGTTGCACTCTCCATCTTCTCCTCAGTGGTTCAGGACTCTACTGGCATCTCCTGGGTAAAGCAGGCCCAGGGAATGCTGAGGATACCTTTCAGCCTCTTTCATTCCGGACCATACAGAACTAATGGTGTCTGTGTGGCTCACCTGCAGATCCTCCAAACGCTCCTCTCTCGTGCAAGCTCAGAACTGAAGACCCCACTCACACACCTTGCAATCACATATATGAAGCACAATCACATGACAAACAACAAGATACGTTTTCCAGACATCTCACATACCAGACAGTTAACGCATTCAGTGCTGCAGCTAGGCAATACACATCATATTCATGCAACATGAAAGACACAGAAAACACACATAGGCACGAGACAAATGCATGCATACATTATGTACTGGCCCGTTAACTCCAGGCCACTACATTCTTACTGTACACCAGGGGCGTGTATTGGAGAGAGGCGGCAGCGCATCAGTGAAGTTCCGATCCTCTTGCACAATAGAGAATCAGAAGTGTTCCTTACTGATTTCAATGGGAAACCCCACATGCACATCACACAGCATGTGCAATGCATTAAAGGTCCCATTGAAATCAACAGATGATGCGTTCCGAGGACCGCAAAGAGATAGGACATGCCGTGCAGGAAAAAGTTGCTCATGTGTTTTTGACTCTATTCAGAAGAAGGAGGTTCATATGCGTGAGAGATTTGTGCGTCTCGCAACACACAGATCTCGCGCGAGTTTCTCAGCCGTGTGAAAGCGGTCTCACTTGCCAATCTGCAGAGTTTGATGATGTATCCCTGTTTAGTGATCTCTAAATTCTGTCACTTGTTTTTTTTTCTCACATTAACGTCTGACTTTGCGCTGCAAGCAGAATCCAAAATTCCAAAACTGATTTTTCATTTTTATTGGACTTTTCCCAGGGCGCATTGTGGTATTCGCCGCCGACCACGGATGGAAATAAATCACAGTAATGAGAAAACAGAAGAGGGAGATGAGGAATGAAAACCGAGGAAACAGAATTTAAAGGGGACACTTCTGTGTCAATATGGACACACAATCCAGCCATATGATTGGTCAACACTGGGGAAAGTCATCAGGTGCCACAGTGACAAGGAGAGAGCGTTATCATGTCCACTCAGATATAAAGAGGTAATCCAACGTCTGGCAACCAATGGGAGGGTCTGACAACCATGTATTCAATCTAACCAAGAAATACATAGAGTCAGACCCTGCAGCTGCTATGGAACCCTTGGAGAGAGGGAGTCCAGCCCTGGTGGGTCCTATTCACTTTGTTATGAAGTCGAAAAAACCTGTGCAGGGCGTCCCCTCTAGGAAATCGACAATGTTAGCAAATGGGCGCAGAATTGGCCCAACGGTCCTGAAAAGGGGGGTGAAGAGGTCCTTCTGTAAGTGGTTGGTGGATATAACGTGGCACCCTCATATATGGGGACGGAGGGCATTTTGATCCTTGCATTGGGGCTTTTGTATTTAAAATGTACTAGTACATCTAACAGCAGCACAGAGAATTTTCAGCACAAGACGAATTATTAATTCTAGCTTTATTAACCCTTTCAGGGTTAAATCCTTTCCAAGGCTCAGCTCCAATAACGGTCTCAGGTTCTGGGGCTCTCAGACAGATTGTTCTGCCTGGATTCAGGAACGCTGATATTTTCTTAGTACCCCCAGAGAGCGGATTTATGTAATATGCTCGGCAGAGAAGAAACAGCGTTACAGCTCCTCAAATTTCTGAAGTCGTAAAAAAAGTTGCCAGAAGTTTCACCGTTTTTGGAATCATAAAATTAAAAAGCAAAGTAAATTTTAAACTAAAATGTAAAAAAAAAAGACGAAAATGCGAGTTATTCCGCCTGCGATCCTGGGGGGCGACGTACAAGGCCTTTATCATGCACATATGGGAGTGGAGAGCTCAGGTTACAGCACAGTCCCCTTCTTCTCATTCTTCTTCTCCTTTCTTCTTTCCTCTGGACGCGTCTCGTGTTGAGGTCCCTCAGAAAGCGTCTTGTACCACGAACTGTCTGCGAGGAGGAAGAATTCAGGGACCATTTTCAGGTCAGTAAAACTTAAGTGGAAACATTTGGTGCAGGACTTTATTCTTCTTTACACTTTAGAATGTGAGTAATTAGGTAATCATCTAATACAGAGGTAGCAGAGCTGAGTCTGTCATTTGGCAGAACTGTGATGTATCAGCTTTTGATAGGACTGCAGGTATTCCTAATGTAATTCTTTGTATTCATGTAAGAGCTATATGATAAACATAACTACTACATAGAAGTATATATGTGCCTGTATCTATCGAATACAAGTAAGTACTATGTAGACCTTGTGTGGGACCGTGCTGTCTTAAAGAGATTTAAACGGAATCGGGTGGGATTGATAATGACATATACAGATGTGGCAAGGCTGAGTAGTATGTCATGTGCCAAAACTGATGACGAGTGATCATGCTACTTAGTGCACAAAAGAATCAGCTGAATGACCTGTTCAGCTCTGCTCCATCTGCTTTGCCCTGTTCCAAGTTTGTATTCCTAAGGTAGCCATTATATTACATTATAGGGGGCCACTATTGTATATGTAATGACTGCGCTGGATTATAGGAGGGGTCTGCTGTCACTGATACATTGACATATAATGGCTCCAGGAATGCAGAAATCACAGGTTCCTTATCTGTTTTACCAGCACAGGGGTGCTGCTAAAGAGCAGTACACAATTAAATGGGTGCTACATATACCACTGCCCACCAGGGATCATGTAGTGCATACAGTTGGGGCCAAAAGTTTTGAGACTGACACAAATTTTGATTTTCACACGGTTTTCTGCTTTGGTGTTTTTAGCTCTTTTGCTCAGATGTTTCTATGGTTACTGAAGCACAATTATAAGCATTTTATAAGTTTTTACACTTTTATTGACAAATACATCAAGTTTATAGAAGACCCAATATTTACAGCGTTGACCATTATTTTCCAAGCCTTCTGCAGTTCGCTCTGACAGGCTGGATATCAGCTTCTGTTCTAAATCCTGACTGATGACAGCCCGTTCTTCCTAATCAGTGATTGGAGTTTGTTACAATTTCTGTGGTTTTGTTTGTCCGCCCGCTTTTTGAGGATTGACCGCAGGCTGTCAATGGGATTGAGATCTGGGGAGTTTCCTGGCCATGGAGCCAAAATGTCATTGTTCTGTTCACCGAACCACTTCGTTATCACTTTTGCCTTGTGACACAGTGCTCCATCATGCTGGAAAAAGCATTTATCAGAGAAAATACTGTACAAGTATTGGACTGTAAAGTTATCTTCTCTGATGAAGCAGCAAACGTTTTCTCCACCAAAAAATGCAGCCTCCTTCCTGAATAATACTGTCACACACTGGAAGTCAATTTTTCCATTATTACACCAGTTAAATCAGTGTGTCCAGACTTTTGCCTTGCCCTGTAGTATAATGTATTTGCAGTATACTCCTGAGCTCCCACTAGTTGTGGCTGCGGGCAGGGAGAATGAAGTCATGTAACTACCTCTATAAAAGGTATTTGGGGCACTGTATCAGAAATGAAATCACTTACCGGTCTTTCTTCTCCTGTATCCTCAGCTGTATCACATTCTTCATCCATCTGGTGATTTTTCATCCACTCGACCTACAACATGAGTGACATCAGCCAATTGGGATTTCTGTGCTTTTTCATTTTATTTCTCCAATGCACAAAACCTTCCTTGTCTCAGTCCGACTGCTCGGGAGCTGTGTGCAAACCCTTGGTAAATTGCATATTGGAGGCGGTGGAGGAGGGGTCCTGCTGCCCAACGTGTGCACAGTTTGGGTGTCCCTGTGAAGGCTACCAGTACTATGACTGCGTTAGTGTTGGATTTCAAGGTGGGAAGGTTCCCGAAGGCGAGTCTTACTTTGTTGACTTTGGTAGCACAGAGTGCACCTGCCCCTCTGGAGGCGGAAAGATCAGCTGCCATTTTATACCATGTCCTGAACTTCCAGCAAATTGCATTGACATCATGCAACCAGCAGACGGTTGCGTTCAGTGTGGTAGGATAGGCTGCATCCATGGTGAGGAGAAGTACGAAGCCGGGCACACTTTTCACATGGCACATTGTAAGTTCTGCCATTGCCCCAATACTGGGGGTGAGTTAATGTGCTATGCTCTACCAAACTGCGACATGGAGGCAGATAACACCACTGAGAGTGATCTCGAGAAACAATACGACTATCCGTACAGCCACGAGCAGGACCCTCTGGAGATCGTGGAGAAGAACAATAATTACAAGAGAAATGCTCTGCAAGATCACTCCATGCTGGATTACGAGGATGAAGAGGGAACCACCTTACCAACCGCTGCACAATCCATCAACCTGGTGCAGAATAACACAACTCAATACCCAACCCATCCCACCACCCAACCAGAGAACTTCAGCTCCTCCACCATAACTGACCCCACCAAGAGCAGCACCACCATGGTCTACACTACCAAAAGCACAACCACCAAGACACTGATAACTTCCACCATCAAGAGCACCACCACCACGAAACCAATGACTTCCACTAAGAGCAGGATCAATGCCAAGACCAGCACCCAACCAGAAGTTGTAATGCCAACCACCAGCCTGGCTCCAACCACAGAGGAACACAAAGCCTCGTCTATTGCAAGCAGCACAGAGAAAGGCGACATCGTGGAATTAGATCCTCAAATAAACAAGACACAGGACTCGGGTCCAGCAGTAAATAAGGAGGATTTTCCTGAAGAGGAGAAGGAAGGAAATATTTTTTCCACAGCAGTGAAGACAACAACCACATTTGTTGACTGGAGCACAAGTCCCTCCGTGGGGCCACAGCTCACGTTCCCTCGCCTGGTTGAGTGGGAGGCCCCGAAGGATGATCTCAACCAATCAAGACTGCAGTACGGTAAGACAATGTTTACACTGGAGGATGTATAACATTTACTTAGAGGATAAAGTTACATGAAAGATCCCATCGCTTCTATGAGCTGAGCATCTGTGCATTCCGGGGCTCTTTAGCCACTGCAGAACTACAACTCCCAATATGTACACACTGGAGAGACTCGTGCACTATATATCCCTGTCACCAGAGTCTTAGTCAACCTTTTTGGTCAACCAGAAGCACCATTAAGGCTCAGTGTATGTACCACATGTGCACACTGTGAGGCTGCATAGGGACCCTTTTTGCAAGAGGGACCAAACATACCCCTCAACTCTCAAAGAATGCACACAATGGACACCTCTTTAACGTTAAGCTTACACCTCTAGTGCTGTCCATTCCTCTTTTTTGCCTCACATAGTAATAGTGGTCTTCTTTGTGTAAGACATAATAGTGCCTCCTTAGTGCTCCACACAGTGACAGTGCCAGTTTGTGCCCCACATGCTGTCATAATACCTTCTTTGTGTGGCACACAGACATGAGGCCCCACACAGTGATGTGATGTCTTGTTGGCTCCATAAAGTAAAGATGTCCCCTTAGTACTTCCCTCAGAGTAAGATGCCCCTTAGTGCCTCCACCACAATATGAAACCCCCTTATTTCTGCCACTACAGTAGCGCGCCCCTAGACAATAAAGATACACCCTTAGTGTCCCAAGACAGAAAAAAGGGCCTCTAGTGATGCCCCCTTAATGCCCCCACTTGGTATGATGCTCCTTAGTGCCCCCACACAGTGTGACATCTCATTAGTGCCTAACCACAATGATTGCCCCCTAGTATTCCCATCACAGTGTGATGTATGTCTCCTGAGTGCCCCCTCAAAGCAGTATTGTCATCCACACACTAAAGATGCCCCCTTAGTGCCCCCTCACAGTAGTGATGTCTCCCATGCAGCAAAGATGCCCCCTTCATGTCCTCACACACAGTATGATGCCTCCTTAGTGCCGCCTCACAGTAGTGATATCCTCAACACAGTTTAATGCCTCATTAGTGCCCCACCACAATATTATAACTCCTTAGCGCCTCACCACAATATTATAACTCCTTAGCACCCCACCACAGTTTGATGCCCCCTTAGTGCTCCTTCACAGCACTGATGTCCCCTACATAGTAAAGATGCCTCCTTAGTGTCCACTCACAGCAGTGATGTCCCCCATACAACACATATACCACCTTAGCACCTTCACTAGAGTGTGATGCTAGTGCTTACAATAGTGATATCCCCCACACAGTAAAGATGTATCCCCATATAATTTGATGCCCCTTAAAGCCCTCACTCAAAGAAATAGTGCCCCACAAAATACTCCCTGAACCCTGTTCCAATGAGAAATGGAGATTATCACTCTCCAGGTCTTCTCTCCGCTGTCTGTATCTTGGCATGCAGACATAACGCCACTGCATTATGTCTACCAGCGCCAAGCCGCAGCCGCCATTGATGGCAGGGTGAATGGTGGAGTAGGGAGCTGACAGTTTCCTGCTTCTTCATCTGCATCCTGCATAAACAGACAGTTAAATTCAGTCATTCCCGGAACAGCAGGACAGTGCCTGAAATCCAGGACTGTCCCACTGATCCAGGACAGATGACAGGCATGGCCAAATAAGGGACTTCACTCATAGTTCCCATAGACAGCATACTGGCGAAAGAAATTCAGAGGAGCCATGAGCGATGTGCACAATGATGAGAATCTTGGTCTTTACAGCAGAGCTGCTGCAGAGCAAAGGGCCCAAAACATGGTTCATGCACAGGGGCCCCTCGCCCAATGTCAGTGCCCTGCCTCATAGCAGCAGGAAGGGCTCCATAGATGTCCAATCGTGTCACCTGGGCACTGCAGATTAGCCAAGGCCTGAACTTTAGGCAAATGTAATACTCAGACCCATATTGGTAACCTGTGATTTTTGCCTGCACGTGTGATGCGGTTTACGAGAAAAACACATCATACTTCTACACTTTCACTCGCATTTTTCACACATGTGAAAACCACATGTTTTATTAGTAGAAATAAAAAGTTTAATCACACTTGAATGAAAATCTAAATGTGAGCATGCTGCCTTTTCCCCCCCCTGACATTAACCCCTTAGTGACGGCCCCATTGCATTTTTACGTTCTGCCTAAGTGGGCTTTAATCCTCAGGGACTTAAAAACATGCATCCCCTAAGGATTAAAACCCTGCAGGCTCTGGACGTGACAGCTCCATGCTGTCGGTTACGGGAGGTAGCCAACAGCCTGGAGCCGTCATCCCGGGCTGCCAATGGATAGCGCTGATCGCATTAAAGTAAATAAGTGAAAAAAAGATCGTATCCATGATGTGGGGCTGAAACTTCCCACCCAGGTCTCCGCAATGCCCGGCGATGTCCTTTTCTGCAACGGATCCTCCGCCGTCTTCTGCGCATGTGTGCCAAGAAAAAATTGGCGGCGCATGCGCAGAAGCCGGGATCGCCTGGGAGATTTAAAATTTCTTGACTCCCGGCTACCAGTGACCGGCTCCCGGGCCTGTGATCACCGTTAACCAGTGGTTAACGGCGATCACGGAAAAGTTGAGAAAAGTAAAATAAAGTTAAAGTTCACCTCCCCTCACGTATCCGATCCATGAGGGGAGATGGAAATACTCACCCCCATCCTCCGTGATGTCCTGCGGCGATATGGTTCTTCCAGGACCTCACTTCGCCTTCTGCACATGTGCGTCCTACTGAAACGTCGGGCGCATGTATGCGGTTCCTGGTCACATGATCACGGTTATCCTATGAATAACAGTGACCATGTAAAGTAAAAAAAAAGTGTAAATAAAAAAGTTAAAAAAGTTAAAGCTTCATCTCCCCTCACGGATCATATCCGTGAGGGAGGATGAAATTACATGCCTAAGGCTCCTGGACGTTACCCCGGCTTCTGCACACATGCCTGTCGCTAAAGTGGGGGACGCATGCGCAAAAACCGCGGATTACCCGGGTAATTTAAAATTTCCCTGCTCCTGGCTACCAAAGTTAGCTGAGAGCGTGGAAATTTCATGGGGTGCCGCAGTACGCGGTCCCCAGTCACGTGAGTGCCGCTATCCAATGGAGGGAGATGAAATTACTTGCCTAAGGCCTCCTGCACATGGGCGTATTTGCATTGCGGACTTGGCGGCAGGCGTCTGCCTCCGGACTCCGCAGCAAATACAGCCCATAGTATTCAATGGAAAAACAGCATTTCATCTCCACGAGCGGAAATCGATTGCGATTTTCCGCTCGCGGAGAATAAATCCTACCATGCTGCTATTTTGTGCAGGTTATGCACAGCCGGCTTCCGTTCAAGTAAATGGAAGCCATCCGTTCAGCGGCACTTCCGCAGTGAGCACTGCGGAAGTATCGTGGGATACGTGTTACCCCTCCCCCCCCCCCCCCCCCAGCGCCGGTGACTACTGTGCATGCGTGACGGAGTGCCGGCCGGCACATCTACAGCATGTGCAGAAGCCGCCGGACAGGTACTCTGGGGGCACCGCTGTGGGAATCTCACGTGCCGGGTCTGACTCGCCCATGTGCAGGAGGCCTAAGGCCTCCGGCGATGTTTCCCGATGGGATCTTTATCCGTTGACCTTTTACCCAACTTTGGTGCATGTACACATCGGCAAAATGGCGGACACAAGCGCAGAAGCTGGGGAGGGTCCAGGAAATTTAAAATCTGGCTCCTGACTACAAAGGGCTTTTACCCACTAGCATTTTTTTTCGCTGCCTTTTTTTTCCAAATGTCAATGGGACTGTCTAATGTTAAAAATCGCATCGCACAAAAATTGCAAGTTTGCGTTGCTGCGACTTTTGTGCGATGCAATTTTAACATTAGAAAGTCCCATTGACATTTGGAAAAAAAACACTGTGAAAGCGCAGCGGAAAAAAATGCTAGTGGGAAAAAGCCCTAAAGGTAGCAAAGAGCCTGGAGCAGTGACTGAGGGCCATGGTGAGCGGTCTCAGGTCATGTGATCTCCGTTATCCAATGGATAATGGCGATCACATAAAAGTTAAAACAGTAAAACTTCAATGCTCCTTTTGGTTTGGGCCCTGTTGTGCAGCCAGACAGAAGATTAGGGCCACAACGGGTATGTCTCTGAACACAGGACAAACGGGGGTATCCATTTTGGGGTGAACATCTTCATTCACATGTGTGCTGTACAAAAAAAAATGTTTTTAAAATGACACAATTGCAAAAAAATCAAAATCGTATTTTTTCCTTCTGCTTGGCTTAGATTCATTCAAAAACGGTGGGTTAAAATTTGCAATACACCCCGAGATGAATTCGTTAAGGGATCTAGTTTTCAAAATGGGGTCATTTGTGGAGATTCTCTGTCGTTTTGGCCGCTCAAGGGAAGTGTGCAATGGTGCCTAAATCACCTTCAAGCAAAATGTCTGTTTTGAAAGCCCCTGGCTGCTCCTTTCGGTTTGGGCCCCGTTGTGCATACGGACATAAGAATAGGGCCACAATGGTTATGTTTCTGGACACAGGACAAACAGGGCTATCTATTTTGGGTGCAAATCCTCATTATCATATGCACTATAGAAAAAAAATATCTCTTTGAAATGACATGTTTGCAAAAATATCAAATTTTATTTTTTCTCCTCTAAATTGCATTAATTCCTGAAAAAAAAACTGTGCTGTCAAAATCCTTCTGACCCCCTCAGTGAATACATTAAGGAGTGTAGTTTTTATAATGTGGTCATTTGTGGGGGTATCTATCATTCTGACAACTATGAGCCTTTGCAATCTTGGCTTGGTGCAGGAAAACAAAGTGTTCCTCAAAATGTTAAATTTGTATGTCTCCTAAACAGTTTAAAAAAAAACAAAGTTTTTCAAATGTGCACCCAGAATAAAATAAACAGATGGAAATATATATCTGAGCAAAAATCTGTACAGTAAGTTTGCATATATTTGTGATATTACAGTTGAAAATGTGAAAAAGTAACATTGGCACTTTTAATAAATATTCACAAATTCTATTGGTCTATTTTTACCACATAAGGCCGCCTGCAGACGGGCGGAAATTCCGCTCTTGGAAGCCATAGGATTGTGTTAGAGCCCCGCACAGAAACGTCACTCACCGGCCGCCGGCTCCGGTCTGCGCATGCGCCAGCTGCCCGGCAGCTGGCACATGAAAGATCTGGGGCGCGTGTGAGTACGCGCTGCTCTCTGCAGGTGCTTGGGTTGGGTCCCGTGGCGAGAATTCTCGCTGCCGGATCTGACCCGGCCGTCTGCAGGCGGCCTAAATGAAGTTCAGTATGTGGCGAAAAAACAATGTCACAATTACAGGGATATGCAAGACCTTTACAGAGTTATTCTATGTTAAAGAGACACACGATTTCCAAAATGTGGCTCCATCACTAAGGCGCAAACAGGCTTGGTCACTAAGGGGTTAAAAAATACTGTAGGAAATCGCCCCCAAAATAGGACACATTGCAATTTTTCAATCGCGCATCATCGGTGTGAGTTAAAAATCGGTTATATAAATTAACGTATTGTAAATAATAGACTACTACGTGCGTGTTCTCCGTGTCACGCAATTGCACAGAGTTCGTACATTTTTGTATACGCTTAGTGGGCTCCGTGGCTCTGGGAACTTTTCCTTAGTTCTTTCGCTCAGCGTCTTCATTCCGTTCAATATCAGTCCATCCAATCTCGTCCCGGGGGAAGAATATTCTGTGTGGAATTTGCGCTGAGGCCTTTTTCAGTCACGATGATCCCAGGACGTGATATCTGTCTGTAGATAAGGGTTGTGTCAGCATTGGATGGGCGCTGTTATCTGGGGTCCTGCAGGAAGGAACTGTCCTCCCCCAGGAATGTCAGAACTGTCCGCCATAAAGGTGGCGGTTCTTATGTCTCATGTTGTCACCGAACGCACTGCATGTGACATATCAGTAATGGTTTCCATTATATAGAAGCCTTATCGGCTTTACCTCCAGGGGAAATTCTAGGAAATTCCATAGGAACTTTCTGTTCCATTAGATGACACAATGTATGGCCTTACGGTAAACTACAGAACTCGTAGGGGATTGTATGTCCGAGGGGAGACATCTAACGAGCGGACCCCCCGGAGAATCCCTGACACCCTCTAAAGGTAAAATAAGGCCCCATTCACATCTGCACCAATTCCGCTGTTCGGATCCATCCTTAGCGCCGAACAACGGAAATACCAGAACCGCCGGACGAGTACAAGCTGCAGCCGAACAGACCCCATTCACTATAAAGGGTACGTCCAGCTTCCCCTATTTCGTCAGGGATTTTCTGCCAGATCTGTGCTGGGGACCCTTAACATAGAAGTAAAAAAAAAAAAATCGCAGCATGCCCAATTTCGGTGTGATTATTGTACAAATGTCACTCCTTCAAGTCTATGGGTCCGTTAAAAAAGCCCCCAGAAAACGGAATGCACTTGCATGATGCGAGTGCAATCTGTTTTAAATGCATGTAGCCATGTCAACCATAATTTTTTTTTTTTTTAAAGTGCGAATCGGGAAGTGTTTTTTTTTTTTTTATACGTGTGAGAAAAACGCATGCAAGAAAATGGAAATTGTTCAGAAAAATTGCAAAAGCGCTCGGAAATTGCAAGCAAAATCAGACAGATTTTTCGAGACCAAAGCAAACACTCTGCGTTTTTTACTGCACTTTTTGCACGTGTAAGTCATGCGCAATTGTGTGTGCAAAATAATACACACTGATGCTTCCAGCTATTGAAATAGCCAAATTCTTTAATGGGTGCCAGATGTATTCTTTCCCTGCACAAATGTACAGGAAAATAGAACAATTGCGCACGCAAAATATGTGCATATGAACAAAACCATCAAAATCAGTGGCTTCTATTCACTGCGTATTGCACGCGCAAATACACCCGTGTGAAGAAGCAGTTAGGCCAGTTTCACACGGGTGATGGCGATTTTGCCACGATATTATGGTGTCAAAACCACGTGTCTGTTCCCGTGATTTTTGAGCAGCAGTGATGCTTTTTCTTGAGAATAGTCTCACATCGCTGCCGCCAGCGATACAATCGTGCAATAAAATCGCACAATTTTTTATTGTGGGAGTCAGTAGGACTCTAATGTTAAAAACACATTGCATCACCTGAAAATCGCAAGTTTGTGTTTTGTGATGCAATAAAAAGGAGGCTCCACAGGGAAACATGGGAACTCAAAAATCACACATTACAGAAAGGGAATGCCACAACTTTTTTCTCGCAACATCGCAGGAGTGAAAACATCACAAATGTGAAGGAAATCATTGAAAATCATTGGTTTCATAATTCTGCTTTTTTACTCACTCTCGCATTGCGTGAAAATCGTGTGATTTTTATCGTCTGTCTGAAACCAGCCTGAGGGCTCCCTCACGCTGACAGTTGGGATTTTGCCGCAAGAAAATTGCGGCAAAATCGTGTTTGTTCCCATGATTTTTGAGCATCAGCACTGCTTTTTCTTTCAAAAACATCACTGCTGCTTGTGATTTTGGCAAGTTTGTGCTTTGTGATGCGATAGAAAGGAGGCTCCCCAAGGATACATGGGAGGTAAAAAAAAAAAGAAAAAAAGCGCAGAAAGAGAGGACATGCCGCAATTTTTTTCACGCGACATTGCATGAGTGAAAACATCGCAAATGTGAAGGAAACCATTGAAAAGCATGGGTTTCCTAATTCTGTGTTTTCACTCACTGTCTTGCAAGTGTGCAACCGGCCTGAGGACTCATTCATACGAGCGTATGTCGAACGGCGTTTTCATGGCCGGCTGATATACTCTACCATGTGATACATTGGCTCGGTGTGTATGCTGTCAGGCAGGGGGAGACAGCTTAGCTCTGCTAAGCTGTCTCCCCTTACCCTCGCCCTTGTCGGGTCACCTCCTCTCCCCTCCCCTCCGGCTGTTTGCAACAATAGGAGGTGGGGCAAAGCTAAACTCTTACCCCCTTACCTTATCTGCAGCCAGCAATGGGAGGGGGCGGAGCTATGCCCACATCCCCTTCCATTTCAAACAGCCAGAGGGGAGTCACGCTGCTAAACTCCCTCCCACCTCACTTCTCTGGCCACTGTCATTGGCTCCCATATGCAGTGGCTGACGTATTCCGGGCAGAAAGATAGTCCCAGGACTATCTTTCCTGCCTGCATTAAAGTGCCTGGTCGAGCGCTTTAACGCCATGGAATACACACGTGTGATCTGATGCATTGGAATCCAATGCATCAGATGGTAGCATATATCAGCCAGCCGTGAAAACGGCAGCCGATATACACTCGTGTGAGTAAGCCCTGAGGGTGTGTTCACACGGGTGTACTTATTTTCGGTCCATGAATATACTGCGTATTCATGGAACAAAAGTTGGCCTTTTCATTGTGTATTCTTATTCCTTTTGTGTGCGTAATCACTGCGTATTTACGCACGCAAAATAAACCGCAAGAGGGCCCCATTGATGTAATGCACATATATGCCGTGAGTATACAGGTATCGTGCGTAATCCCTGCATATTTGCAAACTGAAAATGGCAGAATTCTGCAAGCAATCATTTAGACTTGCGTAATTTTGGTGCGGATTTTGATAGCGGAGTATTCCATCCTGTGTGAAAGTGCCCCTATCAGTCAGGCTGGGGAGGACAAGGAGAAATAATCTATTGTTCCCCATTATAAGGTGAGGACTATCAGGGTATGTGGCCCTTTAATAACTGCGATTTGCCATTATTGTTGCAGATTCTTGAAAGCCAGAGAAGTTCAGTCGCCAACAAACGCCACGGATAATGACTTCCATCCGAAAACCATTTCTCATTCCCTCCACCTCCAACATAAAACGCAAATAACCCCTAATCATCCGAAAATATGTAAACCTGGCAGTAATGATGGATCCGTGAATCCAACGACTCCCTTTCCACGGCGCCTTTCACACAATTAATATAGAGCTGCAATCTTGCCTCCCTCAGCTGAGCGTAGCGCAATTCATCTATGTCCAAGTCCAGTCATGTGACATATTCCGGAGCTGCGCGTACTCTGCTTCATTAAGGGTGCGTTCACACGTTGCGGGAATGCTGTGATTTGTTGCAGGACTTCCGCAGGGAATCTGCGTCAAAACTGCAGGTTAGAGTTACAGCACGGCTGCAGCGGAAAATCCGCAGCGTTTTTTTTTCTCTACATTCGAACAGGATTTGCTTGAATCTCATTCACTTTCATAGTAAACATTTCTGCTGTGGTTTTATCGCAGCGTTTCTGCAACATGTGAACGCACCCTTAGGCTAGGTGCTGTAATTGCCGCGGAAATTCCATGCGAACCTTCTCCACGGAAATTCCGCCGTGGCTTTAATCCGGAAATTAACCAGCAAAGTGGCCGAGATTTGCAAAAATCTCGTCCACACACTGCGGCCAAGCTGCACTGAAATTGACATGCCAATTTAAAGCCGCGGCATGTCAATTCTTGCCCCTTTTCCGCGGCAGCCTCTCTCCTCTCTACGGGGAGAGATGGCCGCAGCAGATTGCAGCCGGCGAAGCTGCTCCAAAATCTGCGTTGAAAGGCTGCGGGTTTTGAAACTGCATTTCTCCTACAGATATCTTGCGGAATTTCTGTGCGGTCATTCCGGGAGATTTCCGCAGGATTTCGGTCCAATGTGAACCCATCCTAAAGGGCCAGTACAGCCCTGTGCTCAATCATTACATAACGAGAAGTTCTATGTAGACTTCTACTAGGTTGGATTCCCATGGGCGAGCGCGATATCAGTCTGAGAACTCGGGCCCATATTGCTTATTTAGATGACTGTATTTATGTAGGTATTTAGCCAAAAAAAAAGATGACTGAAAAAAACGCCACCATGCTAAGCACTGGATTTCAATTGGTTCATTCAGATGAACCATTTTTCGCCGCGTAAAATATTTACGCTGGGAAAAATAGCAGTCACATGACCGTTTTCAGTCCCGGTTTTATGCACTGCGTGAAAAGACCTATCTTTTGACATGATACGCAGGAAGCTCCATTGACTTCTATGGCAGCAGAAGAAATGGGAGGGGGAGGAAGTTATCCTGCGTTACATTGTAACATCCTAGACTCCACACTGATACATGTTACCTGCACTGATACATTGTAACATCCCGGACTCCACACTGATACATGTTATCTGCACTGATACATTGTAACATCGCAGACTCCACACGGATACATGTTACCTGCACTGATACATTGTAACATCCTGGACTCCACACTGATACATGTTACCTACACTGATACATTGTAACATCCCGGACTCCACACTGATACATGTTACCTGCACTGATACATTGTAACATCCCGGACTCCACACTGATACATGTTACCTGCACTGATACATTGTAACATCCCGGACTCCACACTGATACATGTTACCTGCACTGATACATTGTAACATCCCGGACTCCACACTGATACATGTTATCTGCACTGATACATTGTAACATCCCAGACTCCAGGCTGATACATGTTACCTGCACTGATACATTGTAACATCCCGGACTCCACACTGATACATGTTATCTGCACTGATACATTGTAACATCCCAGACTCCAGGCTGATACATGTTACCTGCACTGATACATTGTAACATCCCGGACTCCACACTGATACATGTTACCTGCACTGATACACTGTAACATCCTGGACTCCACACTGATACATGTTACCTGCACTGATACATTGTAACATCCCGGACTCCACACTGATACATGTTACCTGCACTGATACATTGTAACATCCCAGACTCCACACTGATACATGTTACCTGCACTGATACATTGTAACATCCCGGACTCCACACTGATACATGTTACCTGCACTGATACATTGTAACATACTGGACTCCACACTGATACATGTTCCCTGCACTGATACACTGTAACATCCTGGACTCCACACTGATACATGTTACCTGCACTGATACATTATAACATCCCGGACTCCACACTGATACATGTTACCTGCACTGATACATTATAACATCCCAGACTCCCGACTGATACATGTTAGCTGCACTGACACATTGTAACATCCCGGACTCCACACTGATACATGTTACCTCACTGATACATTATAACATCCTGGGCTCCACACTGATACATGTTACCTACACTGATACATTGTAACATCCCAGACTCCACACTGATACATGTTACCTGCACTGATACATTGTAACATCCCGGACTCCACACTGATACATGTTACCTGCACTGATACATTGTAACATCCCGGACTCCACACTGATACATGTTACCTGCACTGATACATTGTAACATCCCGGACTCCACACTGATACATGTTACCTGCACTGATACATTGTAACATCCCGGACTCCACACTGATACATGTTACCTGCACTGATACATTGTAACATCCCGGACTCCACACTGATACATGTTACCTGCACTGATACATTGTAACATCCTGGACTCCACACTGATACATGTTACCTGCACTGATACATTATAACATCCCGGACTCCACACTGATACATGTTACCTGCACTGATACATTATAACATCCCAGACTCCCGACTGATACATGTTAGCTGCACTGACACATTGTAACATCCCGGACTCCACACTGATACATGTTACCTCACTGATACATTATAACATCCTGGGCTCCACACTGATACATGTTACCTGCACTGATACATTGTAACATCCCAGACTCCACACTAATACATGTTACCAGCACTGATACATTGTAACATCCCGAACTCCACACTGATACATGTTACCTGCACTGATACATTGTAACATCCTAGACTCCACACTGATACATGTTACCTGCACTGATACATTGTAACATCCCAGACTCCACACTGATACATGTTATCTGCACTGATACATTATAACATCCCAGACTCCCGACTGATACATGTTACCTGCACTGATACAGTGTAACATCCCGGACTCCACACTGATAGATGTTACCTGCACTGATGCATTGTAACATCCCGGACTCCACACTGATAGATGTTACCTGCACTGATACATTGTAACATCCCGGACTCCACACTGATACATGTTACCTGCACTGATACATTGTAACATACCGGACTCCAAACTGATACATGTTACCTGCACTGATACATTGTAACATCCCGGACTCCAGACTGATACATGTTACCTGCACTGATACATTGTAACATCCCGGACTCCACACTGATACATGTTATCTGCACTGATACATTGTAACATCCCAGACTCCAGGCTGATACATGTTACCTGCACTGATACATTGTAACATCCCGGACTCCACACTGATACATGTTACCTGCACTGATACACTGTAACATCCTGGACTCCACACTGATACATGTTACCTGCACTGATACATTGTAACATCCCGGACTCCACACTGATACATGTTACCTGCACTGATACATTGTAACATCCCGGACTCCACACTGATACATGTTACCTGCACTGATACATTGTAACATCCCGGACTCCACACTGATACATGTTACCTGCACTGATACATTGTAACATCCCGGACTCCACACTGATACATGTTACCTGCACTGATACATTGTAACATCCCGGACTCCACACTGATACATGTTACCTGCACTGATACATTGTAACATCCCGGACTCCACACTGATACATGTTACCTGCACTGATACATTGTAACATCCCGGACTCCACACTGATACATGTTATCTGCACTGATACATTGTAACATCCCAGACTCCAGGCTGATACATGTTACCTGCACTGATACATTGTAACATCCCGGACTCCACACTGATACATGTTACCTGCACTGATACATTGTAACATCCCGGACTCCACACTGATACATGTTATCTGCACTGATACATTGTAACATCGCAGACTCCACACGGATACATGTTACCTGCACTGATACATTGTAACATCCCGGACTCCACACTGATACATGTTACCTGCACTGATACATTGTAACATCCCGGACTCCACACTGATACATGTTACCTGCACTGATACATTGTAACATCCCGGACTCCACACTGATACATGTTACCTGCACTGATACATTGTAACATCATCGACTCCACACTGATACATGTTACCTGCACTGATACACTGTAACATCCCGGACTCCACACTGATACATGTTACCTGCACTGATACATTGTAACATCCCGGACTCCACACTGATACATGTTACCTGCACTGATACATTGTAACATCCTGGACTCCAGACTGATACATGTTACCTGCACTGATACATTGTAGCATCCCGGACTCCACACTGATACATGTTACCTGCACTGATACATTGTAACATCCCGGACTCCACACTGATACATGTTACCTGCACTGATACATTGTAACATCCTGGACTCCACACTGGTACATGTTACCTGCACTGATACATTGTAACATCCCAGACTCCACACTGATACATGTCACCTTCACTGATACATTGTAACATCCGGACTCCACACTGATACATTGTAACATCCTGGACTCCACACTGATACATTGTAACATCCTGGACTCCACACTGATACATTGTAACATCCTGGACTCCACACTGATACATGTTACCTGCACTGATACATTGTAACATCCCAAACTCCGCACTGATACATGTTACCTGCACTGATACATTGTAACATCCCGGACCCCACACTGATACATGTTACCTGCACTGATACATTGTAACATCCCGGACTCCACACTGATACATGTTACCTGCACTGATACATTGTAACATCCCGGACTCCACACTGATACATGTTACCTGCACTGATACATTGTAACATCCCGGACTCCGCACTGATACATGTTACCTGCACTGATACATTGTAACATCCTGGACTCCACACTGATACATGTTACCTGCACTGATACATTGTAGCAAACTATCAGGACAGGAGAGAGATTTGTGCTGCTGACGTGTTCCCCTCACACAGTATTGTCTAGATTGGATACAAGTGTAACAATCCCTCAGCTGTGGGAATTATTGACTCTGGACTGATACATTGTAGCAAACAAATAGTATATTTAATAAAAGAAGTCTGAAGGATAAGCAGCGCCCCCTGGCAATGAGAAGTGTGAACAAGAAGAATGGAAAGATGGAGAGAAATGCTGAGAAAGCGATAACGTTCTGTGCGTTGGCGGTACAGCACGGTTCTGGTGTAACGTCAGAGTGCGCAGCCTGTTACTCGTTCTATTCCTGGTGCATACTGCTATGTGAAAGCTTTGGCGCTATTTGAAGTCAGACTCAACTAATAGATGCCATCTTTTTCTTCGCGATCGAAAAGGTCCATGCCAAGCATAAAGTGTGACGTGGGGGAGGGGTGACTGAATACCTGGGCCCTCCTTACATCACACCCCGAGCCGCAGCCAATTCCTCGTCCTAATAGAAATCACAGACGTATTTTCTGCTTCTCCCGTTTCTGACTCATTCTTTCCCGGCCTCATTACTCACATTTTCGTGCCTCTCTTGGCACGGCCAACAGCGACGCGGCTCTTACATATGGAGCAGGATGGAGTAAAGTCGTATGATAAAAGTTTCTACTTTATTTTGGTAACTTGGGTTAATTCCAATTACCTTGTGCACTAAAGTTACAGTGTAAATATAAAGAGAAGGCGCCGAGTGCAGCTGTCACTGCCAGGGGGCGCACTGGGTCACAAATGGAAGTTGGCGGAGTTTATAACTTGGCAGCAACAAGTCTGCATTCAGAGTCCCAGCTATAGGAGTTAGTGATGACATGCTCAGTCATGGAGCAAACCGTATAGATTAGGGGTCTGTACTTCAGAATCATTATGCAGTACTGCAGTAATTAAAAGCAGAGCTGCAGTGTAAAGCATGGAAAAAAGAGAAAGGAAAAAAATGAGCTTTTGGCATCATAATAGACTCTAATGGACATCTTAATTAGGCTGAATTCAAACGGGGCGGAATTGCCACGGAATTTCAGTGCAAACTTTCCACATGGAAATTCCGCCTGCATTTTTAAACCAGAGACTAAGCAGCAAAGTGGATGACATTTGCAAAAAATCTCGTTCACACGCTGCCGACAGTCCGCTGCAGAGAAGCCATGCAGAAACTGACATGCGACATAGAATTCAAATCCGCGACATGTCAATTGTATCGTTGTGTCCACTGTGTTCTCTCTTCTCTTCATGCGGGGGAATTTCTGCAGCGGAATACAGGCTCAAGTTTTAACGCAGCCTTCCGCTGCGAAAATCACGCAGAATTTCCATGCGGTCCCACTGCGGACATTCCGCGAGATTTACGTCCCGTGGGAACCCAGCCTTGGGGTACATGCATATAAACGTTTTTTCTGTCCGATTTTTGGTCCGAAAATCGACTGAAAATAGGACCCATTCATTTAATTGGGTGTATTCACGTTTTCCTTTTTACTTAGACTAATAGAAGTGACCTGTTGCTTCTTCACGCGGCTCCGCACAGAAATGTGTTGGGCCCGTGAATTTCCGTTGCGGTTTAAGAAGCAAAATGCATGTTGAAAATTCCATGGCGGATTGCGCTGTGTGACGTAACTTTGGAAATGCTGTATAAGGCCGGATTCACACGGGCGTATTTATGTACGCAATACGCAGTGAATACAACCCATTGCTTGTTCACATCCACGTATTTTGCGTGCGCAATTCTACTGTACAAAAAAAAAAAGATGCAGCATGTTCTATTTTCCTGTCTATTTGCGTGGAAAATCGAACATATGAAGCTAATTAGGCTTATTAGCCATTTCAATGTACAGGACTGTGGCTGAGGGATGCTTTTTTGCGCACACAATTGCGCACGTATCGCCATCAAAATCTGAATGATGAACATTCAGTGTAAATGCACGCAGCGACGGACCGATTAATTCATTAGATTATTGTTCTCCGCTCAGTATCTACACATTACAGATATGGCTGATTCCTCTAGACAGTCAGCCATTTATGACCAACGGCCTGTTTACTGTGACTGGCGGCAGGACTGACCCCCGGCCCGCTCCGCCTCCATTCACGGAGCGATGATCCTCCCGTGTAAAAGCACAGGACCGATAACTGCTGGAACAACTGTTGGGCACTTCTGACAGGCTTCTGCATATAAGCACATCATTCCTGGCATTGAGGGGTTAATCCCGTGCACGTCGCAGACTCTTCTCCGATCCTCGGACCTTCTAATTTTTCCAGACGTTCTACATAAAACTTAAGCCGAATGCTCATTTCAGGCCGTCATTGTGAATCGGATATTCTGACCGCTTGACGCCATGTTTTTCTTGGCTCCGGCTGTTTCCTCCGGTTTCATTTCATATTTACATTCCCTCGTTCGCTCTTACAAACACTTCGGAGCTCCGCCCTCCTCGGCTTCGTGGCCTCTGACTTCCAGAATTTTTTTTCCTCTAAATTTCTCTTCAGTAGGAAAAAAAATGTATCAGATGAATATAAACAAAACCAGAACCGTGGCCGCAGCGCCGAGCCCTCTGGGTAATCAAGAACGCCAGCGAAACACGTAACAGCAGCGAACAGATAATCTCGTAGTGAAATATATAGAAAGTAAGAAAAGCAGAGAAAACGGCGCCGCCCCAAACTCTGCAGAGACTTCTGGTGTTTCCTTTAGGCACCATAACTCCATCTGTATACTTGGAAAAGCGTTCTAGAAATGGATAGAATATACGGGGCATGTGTAGGCTGATGGACAGGTGATAGGTAGGGTCATGGACTGCAGTGTGGATAGATAGACAGGGGAAGGTATACAATGGTTACTGGACAGAGCTATAGACTGGAGGGGAGTCCTTGACTTCTATGGGATTGTGTTGTGGGCATGGTCTGTGACCTGTGCAGGGAGGGAAGGAGGTGAGTTGTGACTATGACTCGTTGACTTCTATGGGAGAGTGTTTTGGGCATGCTCTGTGATATCAGAGATCATTGTGCAGGTAGGAAAAGAACGAAGGACGTGAGCTGCATCTATCACCTACAGACGTCTATAGGAGAATGTTATGGGTATGTTCTGTGGCCTGTGTAGGGAAGAGAGGAGGTGCCCTGTGATGATCACCTACAGACGTCTGTGAGAGAGGAATGTGGGTATACTCTGTGACCTGTGCAGGGAGGGGAGGAGGGGAGCTGTGACTATCACCTACAGGCTTCTGTGGGAGAGGATTGTCAGTATGTTCTGTGGCCTGTGTAGGGAGGGGAGGAGGTGACCTATAACGATCACAAACAGATTTCTGTAGGGGAGTGTTGTGGCCATCCTCTATGACCTGTGTGGTAAGTGGAGGAAGAGAGCTGTGACTGTTACCTACAGGCTTCTGCGGGAGACTTTTTTGGGCATGCTTTTATAGGAGAGTGTTGTGGGCATGCTCTGTGACATGTGCAGGGTCATTGTGCATGTAGAGGAAGAGGGAAGAGCAGGGGAGCTGTGTATCACCTTCAAACTTCTGTTGCAGAGTATTGTGGACATACATTGTGATCTATGCAGAAAGGGGAGGAGGGAAGCTGTGATCATCACCCTTTGGCTTCTATGTGAGAGTGTTGTGGCATCCTCTGTGACGTGTAAGGAGGGGAAGGAGGTGAGCTATGACCTTCATTTACAGACTTCTGAGGGAGAGTGTTGTGGGCATGCTCCCTGAGATTTGCAGGGATAGGAGGAGGTGAGCTGTGACCATCACCTACAAATTTCTAGAGGAGAATGTTATGGATATACTCTGCCACCTGTGCAACGAGAGGAGGAAGTGGTGAGCTATGACCATCACCATTTGAATTTTATGAGATCATTTTGTGGACATCCTCTGTGACCTGTGCAGGGAGGGGAGAAGGTGAGCTGTGACCATCACCATTTGACTTCTGTGAGAGAGTGTTGTGGACATCCTCTGTGACCTGTGCAGGCAGGGGAGGAGGTGAGCTGTGGCCATCACCATTTGACTTCTATGAGAGTGTGTTGTGGACATCCTCTGTGACCTGTGCAGAAAGAGGAAGAAGAGATGAGCCATGATCATCATCATCACGCTTTAATTTCTATGGAAAAGTGTTGTGGGCATGCTCTGTGACCTGTGTAGGGAAGAGAGAAGAGGAGCTGTGAATGTATAGGAGAATGTCGTAGATATCCTCTGTGACCTGTCTAGGGAGGGCAGGAGGTGAGCTGTGACCATCACCCTTTGTCTTTTATAGGAGAGTGTTGTGGGCATGCTCTGTGACATGTGCAGGGTCATTGTGCAGGTAGAGGAAAAGGGAAGAGCAGGGGAGCTGTGTATCACCTTCAAACTTCTGTTGCAGAGTATAGTGGACATACTTTGTGATCTATGCAGAAAGGGGAGGAGGGAAGCTGTGACCATCGCCCTTTGACTTCTATGTGAGAGTGTTGTGGCGTCCTCTGTGACATTTTTAAGGAGGGGGAGGAGGTGAGCTATGACTTTCATTTACAGACTTCTGTGGGAGAGTGTTGTGGGCATGCTCTCTGAGATTTCCAGGGATAGGAGGAGGTGAGCTGTGACCATCACCTACAAATTTCTAGAGGAGAATGTTATGGATATACTCTGCCACCTGCGCAATGAGAGGAGGAGGTGGTGAGCTATGACCATCACCATTTGAATTCTATGAGACCGTTTTGTGGACATCCTCTGTGACCTGTGCAGGCAGGGGAGGAGGTGAGCTGTGACCATCACCATTTGACTTCTGTGAGAGTGTGTTGTGGACATCCTCTGTGACCTGTGCAGAAAGAGGAGGAAGAATGAGCCATGATCATCACCCTTTAATTTCTATGGAAAAGTGTTGTGGGCATGCTCTGTGACCTGTGTAGGGAAGAGAGAAGAGGAGCTGTGAATGTATAGGAGAATGTCTTAGATATCCTTTGTTACCTGTGTAGGGAGGGCAGGAGGTGAACTGTGACCAACACCTACATATTTCGATGGGAGACTGTTGTGGGCATGCTCTGGGACCTGTGCAGGGAGGGGGAGGAGGTGATCTGCAACATTACCTCTTGTAAATGGTGGATCCTGTGTTATCTGTATACAGGTGTTCCCTCTCAGAGTAATCCTGTCAGTAAAGATAATGAAATGACGGCTGGGGAGTTTCCTCTACAGAGAAGGAAGAGTCAGACTGTTATTGGGCTCGGCGGTTCATGTGAGAATGGTGGATTTACAGATTGTGATGTCGAGAATTGGAAAATCATCATCAAAAATTCTTAATTTAATATAAAAACTTGATTTATACAAGAGATGATTGTCTGGTGGTTCCTTTAAGGATAGCCTCAGATAATGCAACATGCATAAAGGGATTGACGTGGCGATGAATATGCATGAGGTTATAGATCAGGTTAGGTGTCAGGTTCTGGCCTCTTGGCTCAGTTTCCTATTACAGCCTTGGGCCAATTACTACAATGTACACACCGAACAATTCGAGGCGCAGCTCCATCTGGTCTTCATCCAATAAAAATGTACAATATCCAACAAAAATGCACAAACCCTCCTGAGCTGTGCGCCGAGTATCCGATGATTGTTTCCTGTTTCTTTCTTCTTCAGGATCCTCTAAGGAGCTGATAGAGACGTGCTGCGCAGGCGGTCAGCAGTGGTCCATTGACCATGGAGAATGTGAGAACATGCCCCCCAGTGCCTCCGATGAATGCAGGTAGGTGATCACAGTACAGCGATTGGACTGCTCTAAAGACCCTTTTACACACAAAGATGATCGCTCTAAAGATGGCTTTTGAGCGATTATCTTGCATAAACTATTAATTGGTACTAATGGCCGACTGTTTTAGTGTGGCTCTCTGAGTGTTAAAATGACGCTCGTGCGAAAGGGCCCTTAAAGGGTAACTCCACCCAAATATAAAGTATATGGGAAGTAATTAGCACCACCAGCCTCAGGTGGGTTGTCTCACCTGTATATGGGGTTAAGGCTTTTCCGGGCTGCGACATATTTTTTTGCTAAAACATCGCACCCAGGATAAGAAAATGCTAATTAAGCTCAGGACTTGATCATGGAAAATCGTCCATTCATGCAAATTCACGGCGCGTCTGAGCGAACGTAAAAGCGCATACGCTCATGTGAAGGAGCCCTAACAGTGGGAGCTCATTTGCGCATATTTAGGCATATTTAGTTTCAGGGCAGATTCAGATGAACGGGACCAAATGAAGCATCTGATATCAATAGGATTTCAGTGGTTTGGTTTTCATTACCTCTTTTCTCGGTTGTTAATTGTACACCCAGGCAAACACAGGACCTGCCCTATCTTTTCCACACGTAGTTAGGGCTTATGCAGACAGGCGTATATCGGTCAGGTTTTCATGCCCGGCCGATATACACTATCCCTCTCTGCAAGTGGAGGAGGTCAGCCGGGAGCTAGTGCTCTGAGCTCCCGCCCCCTCTCTGCCCCTCGCCACTGTTTGCAATGGGAACATAGCTCTGCCCGCCCCTCCCATTAAAAGCTGGGGGCTCTGCTAGTAGATAGTTTCCGTCTGATGGCGGTGTGAGGGGCCGGTAATTATTGTCTACGTGGAGCATCTGCAGAACAGATGGAGAATTCTAACAAATTAAAGAAACAAGTGTGTGACCACGGCCACCTGCAATCTATATAGTTAGCTCCGCCTATTTGTCACAGCTCCTCCCACTTTAAGACACATGAACGCGATTTTTCTTTATTTTTTTGACCAACTCTGACAACAGCATACCGCGCAATTTGCGCTTTACTAAAATGTCCCCATTTGCATTTTTATGGAACCCTGCAGTTCCTCCATCGTATTACCCACAGAGAATCATGTCACAGATTAGATGAAATGTGCAGTAAAAGTCCTTTAATCCGGCATCTGGTAGTCCGATGCTTACTTTTAATGCAGTAGGTTTTAGGTTAGCACAGGATTTTGTCTTCCTGGACCTCTTACAAAGTACAGGATTTTTAGGACCATCCGATAATCCAGAATGTCTGATAATCCGGCGTCTGTCAGGGTTCACTGCCGTAGTAATAGATGAGTATTAGCTCTTATATCAGTATTTCCTGCCTCCCTTGTGACTGTGGTTTCTATAGGCAGAACATATAAAGCTTCCAGACGCGGCCTATTATGTTGTCAGTAAGAATTTCACATTAAGCGCGGTGACGTCTATTATAAACGCTGTACGACGAGCGGATTCCTGCTCCACCCGGGAGGGGTCCGCGCCGCGATTAAATACAGATGTACAGACCTTCCTCCACAGCCGCAGAAAACTATGACCTCAACCTGAAGTCTACATGGAGACCTAACCAGTATTATAGGGAAAGACACATTTCAGAAGTGCAGTCCAGCTCTGCTCATCCTGAGCCTCCTGGTGCAGCGCAGCTCTGTTCATCCTAAAGCTTCCTGGTGCAGCGCAGCTCTGCTCATCCTGAGCCTCCTGGTGCAGCGCAGCTCTGTTCATCCTAAAGCTTCCTGGTGCAGCGCAGCTCTGCTCATCCTGAGCCTCCTGGTGCAGCGCAGCTCTGTTCATCCTAAAGCTTCCTCGTGCAGCGCAGCTCTGTTCATCCTAAAGCTTCCTGGTGCAGCGCAGCTCTGTTCATCCTAAAGCTTCCTGGTGCAGCGCAGCTCTGTTCATCCTAAAGCTTCCTGGTGCAGCGCAGCTCTGTTCATCCTGAGCCTCCTGGTGCAGCACAGCTCTGTACACCCTGAGCCCCCTGATGTAGTGCGTCTCTGTTCATCCTGATCCTTCTGGTGCAGCGCGGCTCTGTACACCATGAGCCCCTGGTGCAGCGCGGCGTTGTTCATTCTGATCCTCCTGGTGCAGCGCAACTCTGTTCATCCTGAGCCTCTTTAGTGCAGGGCGGCTCTGTTCATCCTGAGCCTCTTGGTGCAGCGTGGCTCTGTTCATCCTGAACTTCCTGGTGCAGCGCGGCTCTGCTTATCGTGTGCCCTCCTGTTGCAGTGCAAAATTTGGCGTAAACTAAGCCAATTTATAGGTGGCATAAACTTAGACTAGACAGTTCTAGCATGCTGTAGTCGCTGTGATAAAAGTGGTGCATTGCAAGACTACCGTATGTAGTATGTTTGTACTGTCTATTAGACTGTATCAGTAGATCTGCCCCAAAGGCCTTTGGCACGCTGGCATATTTGCAGCCCCTATGGGACTATGCAGATTGAGGTTTTTTTCATGCAAACTGATGGTCTCAGTGAAAAAACTGATGCATGTTGTATTCCTGTCCGTATGACAGGCGAGGTGGGACACGGTCATGGATGAACTATATGCGTGGACATTGGACGGCACACAGAGAGGGGTCCCTGTGCTGTCAGATGCAAGTTGGACCCGAGTATCTCGGTGTGATCCCAGCCAAAGTCTATTAGAAAGTTGCGAAACTTTTCATTATGAAATGGTCAAGTGTTACTTACATAAGGCTGGACGCCAGCCCCTTAACCCCTTCCCGCCTGGGAAGCTAAGCCCACGCCATCCGCAGCGACTGTGACTGACAGCCAGCCTACCACCGCAGCAGCAGAGATCGGTGAGAATGCTGATCCCTGCTGTTAACCCCTTACATGCCACAATCAATGATCGCGGTTTGTAAAAGGTTCACACGGAAGGAAGGGGGGGCGCTCCCACTGTGATATCATCTGCGCTCCATATGTAATCGCAGAGGGCCAAAGCATTGGCATTGCAACCAGCCGCCAGTCAATGGTGTCTGGGTCTACCATGGCCTGTGATTGCTATGATAAGTGAAAATGCATTGCAGTGCACAAGTACTGCAATGTATAATCAGAGCGATAATAAGAATGCAATTTCAAGTCCCCTACAGGGTCATAAAATATGGGAAAACAAAACGTAAACAAGCTAACCTTTTTTGCACTCTTTCCCTTCTGTAAAATGTTTTTGTTTTTTTTTCAAAGACACACATTTGGTATCGTCACATCCATAATGCCCTGTACAATTAGTTGAACACACTGCACAGTAGACGCTATAGAGAAAAAAAGTAAAAGGCCAAAATGCTTTTTTTTGTTAATTTCGCTTAGGATATAACCATGTTTGAGAGACTATGCCTACGAGACCCTATGAGAAAGGGGACTTTATCTCTGATATATAATGTCCTGAACAACCCGACAGAAGAAGGCAAACTAGTAGAGATGAGCGAACGTACTTGTTTCGAGTAATTACTCGATTGAGCACCGCGATTTTCGAGTACTTCCGTAGTCGGGTGAAAAGATTCGGGGGGCGCCAGGGTAGCAGCGGGGAACAGGGGGGAGCCCTCTCTCTCTCCCTCTCCCACTCCCCGCTGCAACCCCCCACTCACCCACGGCGCCCCCCCGAATCTTTTCACCCGACTACGGAAGTACTCGAAAATCGCGGTGCTCAATCGAGTAATTACTTGAAACGAGTACGTTCGCTCATCTCTACAAACTACCTTACATGGAAAAATGGGAAAAAGATCTAGACATCAACATGTCATTAGAATGATGGGGGCACTGTTGCGAAACAATATCTAAGGGAAGCCATCAGGTAACGTTGATGGAAACCACCCTAAAAATTTTGCACCGTACCCATTTGGTACCGACAAGACTACAAAAAATATACCCAACCTCCTCTTCCCTGTGTTTTAGGGGATGTACTGAAGAAGGTTCCCAACTACATATCTGGTGGACCTGCCCAGTGGTAGCTAGGCTTTGGTCACAAGTACACAGGCTGCTACACAGACTCTTTATAGGCACACTACAAAAATCTCCATCAGTGTTTCTCCTTGGAGATCGCCAACCAGGGATTAGATACCGAGCACATAAACTGATTCAATTTATCTGTATGGCAACTAGAATTCACATTGCGGCCAAATGGAAACAGCAGAATTTATCCTTTCAGGACGTAATGAATAGAATATCACAAACTGCATTATATGAGAGGCTACACGCCATAGGGACAGATTCGCTAGAAAACTTTGGGCAGGCTTGGGGACCTTGGGTAGAACTAGTAGATATTCCGGGATTCAGACATGTCCTCCAGTCGACCTAAATACCAGAGCACTCTAATAATAACTTTAAAAAAATATGTATATATGTGTGTATGTGTATGTGTGTGTGTGTACATATATATATATACATATATATATATATATATATATATATATATATATATATATATATATATATACACTACCGTTCAAAAGTTTGGGGTCACATTGAAATGTCCTTATTTTTGAAGGAAAAGCACTGTACTTTTCAATGAAGATAACTTTAAACTAGTCCTAACTTTAAACAAATGCACTCTATACATTGCTAATGTGGTAAATGACTATTCTAGTTGCAAATGTCTGGTTTTTTGTGCAATATCTACAAAGGTGTATAGAGGTCCATTTCCAGCAACTATCACTCCAGTGTTCTAATGGTACAATGTGTTTGCTCATTGGCTCAGAAGGCTAATTGATGATTAGAAAACCCTTGTGCAATCATGTTCACACATCTGAAAACAGTCTAGCTCGTTACAGAAGCTACAAAACTGACCTTCCTGTGAGCAGATTAAGTTTCTGGAGCATCACATTTGTGGGGTCAATTAAACGCTCAAAATGGCCAGAAAAAGAGAACTTTCATCTGAAACTCGACAGTCTATTCTTGTTCTTAGAAATGAAGGCTATTCCATGCGAGAAATTGCTAAGAAATTGAAGATTTCCTACAACGGTGTGTACTACTCCCTTCAGAGGACAGCACAAACAGGCTCTAACCAGAGTAGAAAAAGAAGTGGGAGGCCGCGTTGCACAACTAAGCAAGAAGATAAGCACATTAGAGTCTCTAGTTTGAGAAACAGACGCCTCACAGGTACCCAACTGGCATCTTCATTAAATAGTACCCGCAAAACACCAGTGTCAACATCTACAGTGAAGTGGCGGCTGCGGGATTTTGGGCTTCAGGGCAGAGTGGCAAAGAAAAAGCCATATCTGAGACTGGCCAATAAAAGAAAAAGATTAAGATGGGCAAAAGAACACAGACATTGGACAGAGGAAGACTGGAAAAAAGGGTTGTGGACGGATGAATCCAAGTTTGAGGTGTTTGGATCACAAAGAAGAACGTTTGTGAGACGCAGAACAAATGAAAAGATGCTGGAAGAATGCCTGACGCCATCTGTTAAGCATGGTGGAGGTAATGTGATGGTCTGGGGTTGCTTTGGTGCTGGTAAGGTGGGAGATTTGTACAGGGTAAAAGGGATTCTGAATAAGGAAGGCTATCACTCCATTTTGCAACGCCATGCCATACCCAGTGGACAGCGCTTGATTGGAACCAATTTCATCCTACAACAGGACAATGACCCTAAACACACCTCCAAATTGTGCAAGAACTATTTACAGCAGAAGCAGGCAGCTGGTATTCTATCGGTAATGGAGTGGCCAGCGCAGTCACCAGATCTGAACCCCATTGAGCTGTTGTGGGAGCAGCTTGACCGTATGGTACGCCAGAAGTGCCCATCCAACCAATCCAACTTGTGGGAGATGCTTCTAGAAGCGTGGGGTGCAATTTCTCAAGCTTACCTCAACAAATTAACAGCTAGAATGTCAAAGGTGTGCAATGCTGTAATTGCTGCAAAAGGAGGATTCTTTGACGAAAGCAAAGTTTGATGTAAAAACAATGTTATTTCAAATACAAATCATTATTTCTAACCTTGTCAATGTCTTGACTCTATTTTCTATTCATTTCACAACGCATGGTGGTGAATAAGTGTGACTTTTCATGGAAAACACAAAATTGTTTGGGTGACCCCAAACTTTTGAACGGTAGTGTATATATAAATCTTGGTATTTGTATAGCGCCAACTTATTCCACAGCACTTTCAGGTAATTATTACTTATTACCCCCCACCAAGCTGGGTTCCCATTTTACCGACCTCAGAAGAATGGAAGGCTAAGTCAACCTTGAGCCGGCTACCTGAATCATGCATTGATTGAACTTGCAACCTTCAGGTCGTAGGTGAGAGCTTACACTCTGATATATATACATAAAGATAAGCCGAGTGAAGTAAACAAGTTATCTTATTTCAAGAAAAGAGTCCTAAGAAAAAGACGACCTTGTACGAATTTAGTTTAATTTCTTTGTTTTCTTTATTGTTAATATTGAAAAAGTTTATTTTGGTAAATATCGAAATCTCTAGACCAAATAAACAATTCTAGAAATTAATAAAGAAGGAGATTACAAGAGAAAAGCTATATCTAGAATATTTGTACAAATATTGTATTGTCATATAGAATGTAACCTTAACAGGTAAACCCCCTGCGAGGGGATCTACGCTGTAAAATGATATACTTTTCACTATGTGCTTCTCGAATAAAAGTTACTTGAAACTAAAAAATGGCCAAAAAAGCCATATGTACTCCAAAATGGCACCACTGAAAACTACAGCTTGTCATACAAAAAACACGCATTCACAGAGCTGTTATGGGACTATGAAGGCAGCAATGCAAAAAAATATATGTTTTACACAAAAAAGAGCTTTTTATTGTGCAAAAGTAGAAAAGTCTAATATATATATATATATACACACAATTTTGGAGGTGTTGTAATCGAACTGTTTTATAAAAAAAAAATCACGTAATTCATGCTACGTTTAAAGGTTCGTTCACACGAGCATAGGCGCTTTTACGTTTGGCCGCTGGCAGCGTAAAACCGCGTGAATGGGCGTTTTTCCACGATCCTGGCCAGCGCTTTCTCGCCCATTCACACGACTGTGAGCGTCATTTTTAGCAAGAAAATAGCTGCACCCTGGACAACCCCCGCTCTGCAAAAATCCTCGGGATGCCTTCCAGTGCCTATATAAAGGAACCTGTAATGACTCCCTCTCCCTTTTTTCCCCTGCTCCCAAAGAAGTCTATGGGACCCGCCGGCATATATTAGCCAAAAGATAGTTCCAGAACTATGGATCATGTATGCTCTATTTTCAGCGGGTCAACGCTTTTACACGCCATATAATCATAATTCTGTGTGAACCAATGCATTGGAAACCAAGATGGCCGCGTATATACAGTCAGGTGTAAAAATGTGGCGTATATGTGAATAAGTCCTAATGCTGTAAAAAAAAAAACTGGCAGAATTGATGTTTTTTCTCTCCCCACCGTCCAAAAAAATTACCAAAAATGGTGCCAAAAAAAACTACAGCTCATCACACAAAAATCAAGCCCTCGTACGGCCATGTCGGCAGAGAAATAGAAAAGTTCTGGCTTTTGAAATATGAAGACGAAAATCTCCCAAAAAACGTTGTGTCCTTAGGACCAAAATAGGCTACTTCACTAAAGGGTTAATAAGTAGCTGTTCCGGCGGTGCTACCATGTCCTGACCCAGTAGATTATCTCTTTGGATATTGTACTTATGACAAATCATGGCGGCCGGCTCTACACGTGACCCAAACATCTCAAAACGGTGACAGCGCTGCGTAAACATGACCGGATTGCAGAAAAGCGCTGAGCGCTACGAGCAGAAGTAACAAGGACAACAGAATAATATTGTGTGACGTCTCCGCAGTCCTGAGGTTTGTGTAATGTCGGAGGGATGGCGATTGGCTGAGGTCTTGTGTTGTCTCGCACTTTCCTTGGCAGCAACTACTGAACTGCTGAGATGGAAGTGGATTTCTGCAGCATCTGGCGGGGAGCAGTGATGGGGAAAACAGCTGCACCTCCAAGCGCGGTGTCCGCGGCTTTCGTGTGCTCCCCAGCAGCATACTGGAGGGGAAAGGATGGAAAATGTCGCAGAGGAAAAAACGGTTATCATAGGGCTCCACCTGCAAAAATTACAGTGAATGGAACAATGTGTAGAGGAGCCCCATTACAGGTGGTGTCTGGGGAATCGCTCAAGAAGTAACTCCTCGGGTGATTCATGTATACAGATGGTGTACAGACTGCAGACTGGTGACAGAGGAGCTGCATGGAATTTGTGTCCCCCACGCTTTTACTGGCCTTCTTAACCTTTTACCTGTTAAATCCAAAGCAGGGCAACAACTGTGACAATCCAGTGTTCCAATTGTGGAAGATAAAAGGTTAATGGCTGGTAAAAAAAAATAATTGCCACCTGTGAGCCATCAGGGCAAAACCCAAGCATTTAACTCATTTGCTCTGTAGTCCTGCTGCCACCATCAGTGTGTGACCCCCTACTGGGGCCACTTATGGTGTGACTATTACTACTAGGGCCATAAAGGGGGGCACTATTACTACTAGGGCCATTAAGGGGGGCACTATTACTACTGGGGGCATTAAGGGGGGCACTATTACTACTGGGGGCATTAAGGGGGTCACTATTACTACTAGGGCCATTAAGGAGGGCACTATTACTACTAGGGGCATTAAGGGGGTCACTATTACTACTAGGACCATTAAGGGGGTCACTATTGCTACTGGGGGCATTAAGGGGGTCACTATTACTACTAGGACCATTAAGGGGGTCACTATTGTTACTGGGGGCATTAAGGGGGTCACTATTACTACTGGGGGCATTATTACTCTCAATTCAGTAGTTCAAATATGTGTTGTGTATCTTATGTATTGGCGCTTTCAATGCCTGTAAAATGAATGTTTTTCTTTGGCGGGGAAGGACGATGGCTGCACTTAGCCTCATGCAGTAAAAAGGTTAGGAACAACCCTGCCCACCCCACAAAGATCTAGACCAATCCCTCAAAAAACTGTGTTTACACACCAAAAAATATATATTTGGGCACTGCTATTTAAGCTATTACTGACATATAAAATGCTTAGCCTGGCTGCAGGTGTTCCTGGCTGATATAACTGGGTTTTATGAAGGAGCAAATACTTGGGATATCTTGGATCACGTTTCCTCTTTGGACGTTGCCACGGTTACCACATCAAACAGCAGGACTGCCAAAAAACTGTCACATTGTAACAGAGAACTTCCCGAGACGAAGCCAAGACGTCGCATCTGTAGCATCTGTATAATGAAAAATGTTTACTGCTGTTACACTGTGAATATAGAGGAATGGTGACACCTCTCCAGACAATCCAAGTGAGTGGAGATAGTTGTGGGATCTGTAACGTCCCAGGAAGATATGGAATAACGGCTATTCCCTCCAGTACATAGAAATCCCGAATAACTCATCTGTCATTCTGTTACATAGTGAGCAGTATTAAAGAAGTTATATTCTTGTGCATAGGGGGCAGTATTATAGTAGTTATATTCTTGTACATAGGGTACAGTATTATAGTAGTTATATTCTTGTACATAGGGGGCAGTATTATAGTAGTTATATTCTCGTACATAGGGGCAGTATTATAGTAGTTATATTCTTGTACATAGGAGGCAGTATTATAGTAGTTATATTCTTGTACATTGGAGCAGTATTATAGTAGTTATATCCTTGTACATAAGGAGCAGTATTACAGTAGTTATATTCTCGTACATAGGGGCAGTATTATAGTAGTTATATACTTGTACATAGGGGCAGTATTACAGTAGTTATATTCTTGTACATAGAAGGCAGTATTATAGTAGTTATATTCTTGTACATAGGAGGCAGTATTATAGTAGTTATATTCTTGTACATAGGGGGCAGTATTATAGTAGTTATATTCTCGTACATAGGGGGCATTATTATAGTAGTTATATTCTTGTACATTGGAGCAGTATTATGGTAGTTATATCCTTGTACATAATGAGCAGTATTACAGTAGTTATATTCTCGTACATAGGGGCAGTATTATAGTAGTTATATTCTTGTACATAGGAGGCAGTATTATAGTAGTTATATTCTTGTACATAGGAGGCAGTATTATAGTAGTTATATTCTTGTACATTGGAGCAGTATTATAGTAGTTATATTCTTGTACATTGGAGCAGTATTATAGTAATTATATTCTTGTACATAGGGGGCAGTATTATAGAAGTTATATTCTTGTGCATAGGGGGCAGTATTATAGTAGTTATATTCTTGTACATTGGAGCAGTATTATAGTAGTTATATCCTTGTACATAAGGAGCAGTATTACAGTAGTTATATTCTCGTACATAGGGGCAGTATTATAGTAGTTATATTCTTGTACATAGGAGGCAGTATTATAGTAGTTATATTCTTGTACATAGGGGGCAGTATTATAGTAGTTATATTCTCGTACATAGGGGGCATTATTATAGTACTTATGTTCCTGTACATAGGGGGCAGTATTATAGTAGTTATATTCTTGTACATAGGAGGCAGTATTATAGTAGTTATATTCTTGTACATAGGGGGCAGTATTATAGTAGTTATATTCTCGTACATAGGGGGCATTATTATAGTACTTATGTTCCTGTACATAGGGGGCAGTATTATAGTAGTTATATTCTTGTACATAGGAGGCAGTATTATAGTAGTTATATTCTTGTACATAGGGAGCAGTATTATAGTAGTTATATTCTTGTACATAGGGAGCAGTATTATAGTAGTTATAGTCTTGTACATAGGAGGCAGTATTATAGTAGTTATATTCTTGTACATAGGGGACAGTATTATAGTAGTTATATTCTTGTACATAGGAGGCAGTATTATAGTAGTTATATTCTTGTACATAGGGAGCAGTATTATAGTAGTTATATTCTTGTACATGGGGAGCAGTATTATAGTAGTTATATTCTTGTACATAGGAGGCAGTATTATAGTAGTTATATTCTTGTACATAGGAGCAGTATTATAGTAGTTATATTCTTGTACATAGGGAGTAGTATTATAGCAGTTATATTCTTGTACATAGCATTATAGTAGTTATATTCTTGTACATAGGGGGCAGTATTATAGTAGTTATATTTCTGTACATCGAGGGCAGTATTATAGTAGTTATATTCTTGTACATAGGGAGCAGTATTATAGTAGTTATATTCTTGTACATAGGGGGCAGTATTATAGTAGTTATATTCTTGTACATAGGGGGCAGTATTATAGTAGTTATATTCTTGTACATAGGGGGCAGTATTATAGTAGTTAAATTTTTGTACATAGGGAGCAGTATTATAGTAGTTATATTCTTGTACATAAGGGGAAGTATTATTGTAGTTATATTCCTGTACATAGAGGGCAGTGTTATAGTAGTTCTATTCTTGTACATAGGGGGCAGTATTATAGTAGTTAAATTCCTGTACATAGGGAGCAGTATTATAGTAGTTATATTTTTGTACATAGGGGGTCAGTATTACAGTAGTTATATTCTTGTACATAGGGGGCAGTATTATAGTAGTTATATTCTTGTACATAGGAGGCAGTATTATAGTAAGTATATTCTTGCACATAGGGGCAGTATTATAGTAGTTATATTCTTGTACATAGGGGGGCAGTATTATAGTAGTTATATTCTTGTACATAAAAGCAGTATTATAGTAGTTATATTCTTGTACATAGGGGCAGTATTATAGTAGTTATATTTTGTACATAGGGAGCAGTATTGTAGTAGTTATATTCTTATACATAGGGGGCAGTATTATAGTAGTAATATTCTTGTACATAGGAGGCAGTATTATAGTAGTTATATTCTTGTACATAGGAGCAGTATTATAGTAGTAATATTCTTGTACATAGGAGGCAGTATTATAGTAGTTATATTCTTGTACATAGGGGCAGTATTATAGTAGTTATATTCTTGTACATAGGAGGCAGTATTATAGTAGTTATATTCTTGTACATAGGGAGCAGTATTGTAGTAGTTATATTCTTATACATACGGGGCAGTATTATAGTAGTTATATTCTTGTACATAGGAGGCAGTATTATAGTAGTTATATTCTTGTACATAGGGGGCAATATTATAGTAGTTATATTCTTGTACATAGAAGGTAGTAGGATAGTATTTATATTCTTGTACATAGGTGGCAGTATTATAGTAGTTGTATTCTTGTACAGAGGAGGCAGTATAATAGTAGTTATATTCTTGCACATAGGGGGCAGTATTATACTAGTTATATTCTTGTACATAGGGGGCAGTATTATAGTAGTTATATTTTTGTACATAGGGGCAGTATTATAGTAGTTATATTTTTGTACATAGGGAGATAGGGAGCAGTATTGTAGTAGTTATATTCTTATACATAGGCGGCAGTATTGTAGTAGTTAAATTCTTGTACATAGGGGGCAGTATTATAGTAGTTATATTCTTGTACATAGGGGGCAATATTATAGTAGTTATATTCTTGTACATAGGAGGTAGTAGGATAGTATTTATATTCTTGTACAGAGGAGGCAGTAGTATAGTAGTTATATTCTTATATATAGGAGGCAGTATTATAGTAGTTATATTCCTGTACATAGGGGCAATATTATAGTAATTATATTCTTGTACATAGGGGGCAGTATTATAGTTTTTATATTCTTGTGCATAGGAGGCAGTATTATAGTAGTTATATTCTTGTACATAGGGGGCAGTATTATAGTAGTTATATTCTTGTACATAGGAGGCAGTATTATAGTAGTTTTATTCTTGTACATAGGGGGGGTATTATAGTAGTTATATTCTTGTACATAGGGGGGCAGTATTATAGTAGTTATATTCTTGTACATAGGAGGCAGTATTATAGTAGTAAATAACAATTCTTCTACATCTGCAGGCTGGCGGAGAGGCAGTGCTGTATTTCCTACATCAAAGATAACACGTGTATTGCTGGGATGATTGCAGCCAAAGAAGATGGAATTTGTCTACAAACAGAGAACGATCTGTGTGAGAGGTCGCACTTTAAGGTGAGTTTGTGTTTATCATGGTATGATACTGTTTGTCCCACTTTAGGTCAGGTGATATTTTGTAGTACAGAAGATCATAGTATTAGTATAATGCATAGGTCTGGAATGAGGCTGCACCTAGTGGCCATCAGTGGCACTGCATGAGATGTAGACGCAGCAGAATTCTGGGGCTTTAAAGGGGTTATCCGGCCATAAACATTAAATGTCATTACTTCTGTTTGCCCATATACATTGTGCATGGAAAATGATGCAAAATGATGCAAAGTTATTGACTTACCTGTAGGGGTGCCCCCCCCCCCCCCCCCCCCCCGTATTTCTCCTCCGTCGTCCCTGGTTACGACAAGAAATCTTCTTTTCTTCTTTTCGGGCCATAGCAGTTCTCGGGAACGAGCCTCTTCTCATCCGCGCATGCGCAGTGCTTATTTCTTCAGCCGTGACCGCGCTCCTTCTGGAAGCCTTGCATGCGCAGTACACTCACTTACTGGTTTCAGATACCAGTGGAGTGAGTGTCTGCCTGCCGCTGCTGCTGCTGGACGAGAGGCACCGACGTCATCGGGAGCGCGCACATCGGAGCATATACAGTGGTGCACCATGAGAGAAGACCCATGGTGCACCATGGGAGAAGACCCGCGGCGCCATCTTTGAACAGAATTTTTAGTAAGTTAAGAAAAAGCTGCTGCAGGTAAGGGGAAAGTGCTATTTAAAGGGGTTTTAGTGTATCTTTTAATCGCTTTGATTTGCAGGTGGCATCTGCAAAAAAAAAACAACTTTATCTGCAGGACAACCCCTTTAATGCTTCAGAATCATTACCAGCGTCCTGCACCATCTTTTAGCAGCAAGGTTTTCATATAAGACTGTGTGGACTGTGGAATCCCAAGGTGTAGGGCTCTGAATCATCATGTTACCTCTACAACCTCTCTATTTTCTCTATTGATTTGCGTATTTTTGCCCTTTTCTCCTGCTTACACTGTAGCTGTGCTGTGACTGCTGCTCTCTGGGCCTGAAGATCAAGAAGGAAGGACATTCGTGTGAGTCTAATCTGAATTTGGGGTACCCCTGTAACCACATGGTAATGCTGTGCTGTAACGGAGAGGAGCAGTTACTTTCACCGGATATCAAACTCCTGTCAAAACCTGAACCAACAACTAAAGCTGAAATAGGCAAGTATGACAATCTTCACATATTAATCGGTGTACGGAGCTGTTCAACTTTTTTTTATTGCTCAGTGTAGCTAAATGAAACAACTTTGCAAATAGTTATGATTTAAGGATTATTCCCTTCTGCGCAAGTTATCTCCTATCCAAGGTTTTTGCCTTGCTGAGATGGGAATATCGCTGTGAAATCTCCTACTGTATTATTGCTACAGCTCCTATGCAGATCTATGTGTCTCCATGGTTACAGACTACAACAAGCCCTGTGTAGTCGGATACTTTCCTTTGCCTCCTTCTCTACTGTCCAGTTAGAGCAATTGGAATAAGGGCCCTCTTAGATGGGGCAACTATCAGGCGCAGATGGCCAACAGTTGTCCCAGTGATGATCGTTCCTGTGCTTTTACACAGGAGGATCCATTGCTCAGTGAATGGAGCTGGAAATAGTTCCGGCCCTCCTGCCTTCATTTACAGTAAACAGGCAGTCATTCATTAATAAATGACTGCCTGTTTACACAGGCGGATGTTTGATTTTTATGCCTGGATGATCCAAATAACACACGAATTATCATTCGCCATTCAGATTGTGCAGGCATTTACACTAACCATAATTGTTCAGATTCCCTCGATAGAGCGAGAATCTGAACGATAATCATTCAGTGTGAAAGGACCCTAACACATGACTGCAGGGTCAGTCTGTTGTAGTCTGTTACCATGGAGACGCATCATTCTGCATAGGAGCTGTTGTCTTCAGAGCCCAGTTCATACTAATATCCCAAGAAAAATCAGCAGAATTGAATGTTCACCCCAATCCCCTTCACAGGTAGAGTGACGCCCACAAAAATGTTCCAATTTGATTAAGACGCTGAAGCCTTGTCATCTCCTCCGCCTTTTTATGTTCAGATGTAGATGAGTGCGCCCTGAATACACACACCTGCGGGAATGGTGAGCGCTGTCTGAACACGGTTGGATCCTTTGTCTGCATCCCAGAGGTGATATGTGAGACGGGGTTCATGCTGGAAGATGGAGTTTGTCAAGGTGAGGATTAACCCTTTATTATCTCAGAGCAAAGGCCCCTTTACACTTATACTACAATTTCCGTTGTTCAGCACTGTTATCGGAGCCGAACAGTGAAAATACTGGAACTGCCAGATACAATAAATGCTGGACCTGAGCGGCGCCAGACAGACTCTATTGACTAGAACGAGGCCTGTACGGCTTCTGGCATGCTGGCTGAAATTTTCACGGATGAAATAATGCAACATGCAACGCCATTTCATCCGAAATTTTGTGTTGGATCTGTGACTGGGTCTCCAAATGGAGCTTCCAGTACAAATGTAAACATGGCTTAATAACATTACCTGAGTGTAGAAATAAAGCTTCATCATAGTAAAATGAATAATAAATACCTCTGCTTTCTGTCAGGAGAGAGATTCATTGCTTTACAATCAAAGGTTGATAGGCATTGTAGACCCTATAGACCCACCGTAGTTTGCAATTACCGTGTTTGTTATAATGTATCCTTGTAGGTAATACTTTGTTATAATTTATAAGTGTAGAGAATACTATTATAGAGTATCATAGTAAACAATCTTATTACAGATGTATCAGCTTAGTGAGTCCTCTGCTGCAATGTATCATTGTAGTATAGTCTCTGCTATAATGTATCAGTGTAGACAATCCTATGCTAAGGCTGCATTCAGACGAACGTATAGCGGCTCGGTTTTCACGCTGAGCCGATATACGTTGTCCTTGTGTGCAGGGGGAGGGAGGATGGAAGAGCCAGGAGCAGGAACTGAGCTCCCGCCTCCTCTCCGCCCCTCTGCACTATTTGCAATGACAGAAGGCGGGATGGGGGTGGGGCTAAGGTCTCCGAATTAGCCCCGCCCCTGGCCCGCCTCTTCCCATTGCAAATAGTGCAGAGGGGCAGAGAGGAGGCAGAGAGGGGGCGGGAGCTCAGTTCCTGCTCCTGGCTCTTCCATCCTTCCCCCCCCTGCACACGAGGACAATGTATATCGGCTCGGCGTGAAAACCGAGCTGATATACGTTCATGTAAACGCACCCTAAGGCCTACATGTGAATGTGAAGCCATTGTGTTTCAGCCTTCATAAAAATAGTCGTTAGTTTGTGCACTTGTTGTTAAGCTTAAATGGCATTAGTTCAGTCTTTTGAATGACTTAATGACTTTATTTACCCAGTCATTAACACAATGACTCATGTGGCAGAAGACAA
This sequence comes from Eleutherodactylus coqui, assembly GCF_035609145.1. Taxonomy (NCBI): domain Eukaryota; kingdom Metazoa; phylum Chordata; class Amphibia; order Anura; family Eleutherodactylidae; genus Eleutherodactylus; species Eleutherodactylus coqui. The sequence continues at coordinate 219,939,504 of NC_089839.1, forward strand.
TGCCTTTTCCTTCTCACTAATTTAAAAACCTCCCAGCTGGAGATTCCTCACATAAACACCCACCCACCTGAGCAAACAACATAGACAGTGTTTACTTAGCAAATGAGGGAAATGGTGAGGATTTAAAATGATTATCTCTGCGTGTAAATGCTTAAAAGTTGTTCACTCAAGCAACAATCGTTGCGTGTAAATGGGCCTTTGGGGTCTTTTTAGACAAGCCGATTATCGTTTGAATGAGTTTAAGCCGAACGCTACGTGAATGAGCCAACAATGATATTTATCCTGAGTAAATGAACATAGAATAAAATGTGAATGACTATCGTTCACTTTCGCTCGTTTGAACAATAACGTTCTGTCTAAAAGCATCTTTACAATGAATCAGGGTAGATATCTTCTGTCAGTGCACAAGTGTGGACAATCCTTTGTTACAATGTATTAGGGTAGACTATCTTTTGTTACAAAGTAAGGGCTCATTCAGACGACCGAATATCAGCCGGGTATTCACGCCGGCCGATATACGGCGTCCCTTTCTGCAGGGGGAGGAGGCTGGAAGAGCCGGGAGCAGTGCTCTGAGCTCCCGCCCTCTCCCTGCCTCCTCTCCACCCCTCTGCACTATTTGCAATGAGAGGAGGTGGGATTGGGGCGGGGCTAAGTACAGGGAATTAGCTCCGCCCCTTGTCCCACCTCCCCTCATTGCAAATAGTGCAGGGGGCGGAGAGGGGGCGGGAGCTCAGTGCACTGCTTCCGGCTCTTCCAGCCTCCTCCCCCTGCAGAGAGGGATGCCGTATATCGGCCGGCGTAAATATGTGGGCGATATACGGTCGTCTGAATAAGCCCTAATTCTGTAGAGAATGCTCTGTTACAATATATCAGTGTAGATATCGTCTGTCAGTATATCCTGTTACAATGTATTAGGGTAGACTATTTTTGTTACAAAGTAACTGTAGAAATCTTTGTTGCAACATATCAATTTGGACAATCCTTTGTTGCAATGTATCAATGTAGAGCAGTGATTCCCAACTGGGAACTCACTATGGCCCCGTTACACGGGACGATTATAGTTCAGAGTTGTTCAAATTGTCACGCTCCCACGGGAATTTGAACGATAGTCGTCCCGTGTAAATGTGTGCAGAGACTGAGTGAGAGTTGTTCAGTCGTTCAGTTTCTGCATGCGGAAAACAGATAGACTAGCAATTCAGTGTAAACAGCAGTCGTTCAGTTCTGAACGACTGTCTGTTTACTGTAAATGGAGCTGGTGGAGGAGAGAACGCCTCCATGCTGGCCACGCTCTGAGCGATACTCACTCCTGTGTAACAGCACAGGAGCGAGCTTCACTGGGATGCGCTGTTGGGCTGTCTATATTGGGCCTAAGAGTGCTGCTGGTGGCCAGACTAGTAATTCTGCCTAAAAGGCGATGTTGGTAATTATTTTTTACCAGCCATTAATAATGGCCGGTAGAAAATAATTAGGCAGCCTGTGGAACCTCGGGCCGGGCAGCATCCCTACAAGCTCGCTGACCTATTCCAACTTGCTCATAACAGATGCTCCGGATGCTGCAGCCATCACATCTACATCCGAGTGCAATGGGATTTTTTTTTTTTACCTCACTCATAGTTTGCAGCATGTTCTATTTTACACAAATCTCACCCATTATTTCCTTTCTCTTGCAGCAATGCTGTGAGAGAAAAATCGCACATGTACATAGAGCCTTTTAAAATAGTCTCGGACTGACCGCTGTCTTCCTCCAGATATTAACGAGTGCTCGTCCAGCCTGGCCCCCTGCAAACATGGATTCATCTGCATAAATACCTTGGGATCGTACGTGTGCCAGCGCAAACACCTGAACTGCAACCGCGGGTACAAACCTAATGAGAACGGAACAGTGTGCATCGGTGAGGAGGGTTCTTATATATATATATACACCTGTATATAGTGCGAAGGTGATTGGCCAGTCCTGGGCCCCGGGTAGATTCTGTTCCAGGGGGCCCCTCAGCACTTACAGCACCAGGGCCCATGTGCAACCCATAATCTATCCTTCCCCTATAGCCCCTCTACATGGTAGTCTGCACTGGACTGTTAGGCTGTATTTATACAGCTGATTTTATGGTGTGCTTCAAAACGCATATAAAAATTATTTTCTATCTCGATGCTGCGCGACAGAAAGATCACAGCATGTCCTATTTTTGGGCGATATCACCCATTATTGTACTTGACTATTTCCATCAGCCCCTTTGATGGTGGATGAAGCGGCACTGCGCATGTACGACTGCTGCTTCATTCAATCTCCTTCTGCTCACTGCACCCCTCACAGTGAGAAGAGAAGGATATGGAACCTCTGTTTTTGGGGTCCGTGGGGGTCTGACCAGTAAGACTTTTCTCATCTATGGATAGGTGATAAAGGTTAGTTTTGGTACAACCCTTTAACCCTGAGTCCTGTCATTGACACGGCCTGGTATATTTGGATGTCATTGGCACAGCCTGGTGCCTGGTATATTTGGATGTCATTGGCACAGCCTGGTGCCTGGTATATTAAGATGTCGTTGGCACAGCCTGTTGTCCGGTATATTAAGATGTCGTTGCCACAGCCTGGTATATTTGGATGTCATTGGCACAGCCTAGTGCCCAGTATATTTGAATATTGTTGGCACAGCCTGGTGCCTGGTATATTAGGATGTTGTTGGCACAGCCTGGTGCCTGGTATATTAGGACGTTGTTGGCACAGCCTGGTGCCCGGTATATTAGGATGTCATTGGCATAGCCTGGTGCCTGCTATATTAGGATGTCGTTGGCACCTGACCTGTTCCTTTATTCCAGACATTGATGAATGTGCTGGAGGAGCGCACAACTGCTCCAGCGAACAAGCCTGCTACAATCTCCCCGGGTCGTATCGCTGTGACTGTAAGGCCGGCTATCGCTTTGACACATTCCGGAGGCGATGTCTGGGTACGTGTCATGCTGAATATTCATCGTATTCTACCGTAGACTCCATTACATGCAGCTACAGCGTCTCCTCTTCCTTCAGATGTCAATGAGTGTTGGGTGTATCCTGGGAGAATGTGTCACCACACATGTGAAAATACCGTGGGCTCTTACCGCTGCTCGTGCTTCGCTGGATTCCAACTGGCGCAGGATGGGCAACATTGCGAAGGTAAATCTATTTACATGCCTGCTGTCATTACAACTGACACAGGCAACAGATGCTGCATGATAATCTGTATCTTCCATTCCATAAACTCTCAATGATGTATCTCTCACTGTCCATCCTGCGTGTCAGTCTACACTGTAACTCTCATTACATTCATAAACCAAGAGCTTAGGATGAACAGGGCTATATAATCATTGACATACTTGATTCTGGCTTCATCACCAACTCTTCATCATTTTTGGTAGATTGTTCACGACTATAGTGCAGCAGATCATGTGACCTGTGATTATTTTATGCAGATGTTAACGAGTGTGAGCAGAACCCGTGTAACCAGGAGTGCACCAACGTCTACGGCTCCTACCAGTGCTACTGCAAGGAGGGATATAAGCTGGGCGATGACGGCACCACCTGCGAAGGTAACGGTGATTTCAGGCTCTGTATGGTGCTGGTGCGCAGTATGACAGGGGCGGAACTTGAAGCTGCTGGACCCCAATGCAAAATCTGTAACAGGACCCCCAATTATAATGCTTCACTAAGGCCTCATGTCCACGGGCAAAAGAAGAATTAAAATCCGCAGCGGATTTTAACTCTTCTCCTGCCCGCGGATCCGCACCCCATAGGGATGCATTGACCACCCGCAGGTAGATAAATACCCGCGGATCGTCAATAAAAGTGATTTAAAAAAAAATGGGGCTTGAAAAAATCTGGACCATGCTCCATTTTCGTGCGGGTCTCCTATTGAAGCCAATGGAAGCCGTCGAGATCCACGGGAGACCAAAATCGGAATTTACTCACCTGCTCCGGATCTTCCCTTTGCCGCGGCTTTATCTTCTCTCCGTCGCGGCCGGATCTTTTTTCTTCGGGCCGGCGCATGCACGCGGCACGCAACCGACGTGCCCTGCGCATCCGCCGGGCCGAAGAAAGAAGATCCGGCTGCGACGGAGAGAAGATGAAGCCGCGGTGAAAACAAGATCCGGAGCGGGCGAGAGGTGAGTTAATTCTTATTTTTATGCCTCATGTCCGCGGGGCAGGAGGGACCCGCTACGGATTCTACATGGAGAATCCGTAGCGGGCCTGATTTTCCCCGTGGACATGAGGCCTTATAGTACTGGTTTCGTTACATGGAGAAGAGAGACCTTCTAAAGCCCCAAATGCTCCAGGGCCTGAATACAACCTCATCCTCCATGCCCATAGTTGTGCCCCTGCTGTGTGGTGCTATTGTTGGTGCACTGTATGACCCTCCCATTGTGTGGGAGCCCTGATTGATACACTGCATAGCATTGTTATTGTTGCACCATGTGGCCCTGTTCTTGATGCACTGGATGATATCTTGAATGGTATACTGGATGGTCCCATTATTGGTGCTCTGCATGGTCCTCCTATTGGTGCACTATTTAATGAAGCATCATAACTATTGGTTCCTTTCTATTTCAGATATTGATGAATGTCGCCAGAGTATCGGATCTCTGTGCACTTTTGCCTGCGTCAACACCCCAGGAAGTTACCAGTGTGCGTGCCCGGAGCATGGGTATATAATGTCCGCCAATGGGCTAACATGCAAAGGTATAAAGTAGCAAAATTAAACTTGCAGCGTCCGTAACGTTTACATTTCCCATTAACAACTTTGTAAAATACAAAATAATCCAGCAGCAAAACACAGCAGAAGGTTTTCTCTCAGCCGCACCCATCATCAATTCCTGAGTGACACTTTACATGGAGTATCATAAGAGCCAAGGACACAAAGCTCCTAATAGGCATTGTGTAAGCTGTAGCTCCATCTAGTGGGCAGTCATGTGTAGTGCAGGATAATCAACGTGATATTTCCTGCTACAAACAATATGAAGATGGACTTTAAATTAAAGATGTAAATCAGTTTAGAATATGCTTGTGATCACTGAAAGACCATTTTATAACTCGCATTCAGGTCTTTATTCTGCCTGCAAACAGCTGTGACTTGTACAAGCTCATTAGCATGATTGCACTATAACAGATTGCTTAATTTATAGCTACATTTATTTCGTATTTTGTTTTTCCATGGTCAGACATTGACGAATGTGAAATTGGAACCCACAACTGCTCATCATCGGAGGAATGTTTCAACGTGCAGGGGAGTCACAAATGTCAATCCTTTGACTGCCCAGAAAATTACCGAAGAGTCTCCAACATGTAAGTTTATAGAAGGCAAATGTGTGTATATTGTAGGGTTCAATGTATACAGTCAGCTCCTGAGCTCCCTCTAGTGGCAGCTGCAAGCAGACAGAATTTTATCAAGTAACTCAATGGGGCATATTGGACTAGCATTCCATACACCAATCTAAGTAAACGATGTGCTGGCGTCAGACAAATGCATAGAGAAGTGCAAGTCTCTTAATAAATTAGTCATTTCTCGTAGTACCTCCATGTGCCATTTTAAATCCCACGCCGACTACATGCCGGAATAGAATTCAGATATAATTTACACCAGTTTCTGGTGTACAAAGCTTAACCACTTCCTGGCCACCTAATGTTACTTTTCGTTGGGCGGTTGTGAAATGCGTATGGACCGGGCTCGGGAGCGGAATCTGCTGCATACCTGACAGACACTGCTAAGTGCTGCGATCACAGTAAGCTCTGATCATGACAGTTAACTCTTTAGATGCAGTGGTCAAAGCTCACTGTGTGTTTAAACAATCAGTGGGAGGGGAGGCGCTCCCTCCCGGGCCTCATCGGCACTTACCGCCATGCATACTGAAGGCTCCCAGACCTGCCATGCATATATGTATATAAAGTCTTGATAGGCCACATTAAAAATTGCTATATACTATAGTACTGAAGTATTGCAGTATATAGTACAAGCAATCAAATAAGCTCTACAAAAATTTTTTTAAAGAGATGGGCGGCGGAAAGCAGTTTTTAAGAAAAATTCATTACTTTTGAAAGATAGAAAATTTTTTTAAAAAACTATATAAATTTGGTATTGCTTTAATCATACTGACTAATAGAACAAGGTTTATATATTTTTAATGCTGTAAAAATTAACCTGCCCCAAAAAATGGCACTGTTTATTTATTTATTTTTTTAATTTCTCTTCACTTAAACATTTGTCAAAGTTTTTCCGTACATTAAATGGTAGCATTAAAAATACAACTCACCCTGCAGAAAACAGGAAGGCAGGGACAAAAAAACAAAAAAATGAAACTTCTCTGGTTCTGAAGGAGTTAAAGCGGTTTTCTGGGACGTTACTATTGGTAACTTATTATCAGGATAGGTAATCAGTCAGAAGTGTCTAAAGGCCCATTTACACGGAGCGATGATCACTCAAACGACAGTCTGAGTGACAGCTTTGAGCGATCATTTTGCATAAACTATTAAGTAGCTGCTCAGCTACTTAAGAGCAATTAGGTGTGCAAATGAAGCCTTAGCTGAAAGCAGTTAATAGCCCGAGGGCTCTTATCTGCTTTCAGTTCCTTTGTCCTCTAACCTATTAGCACTACCAGTGGAGAACTGCTGATAAAGGACGATTTTTAGGTTGGACTGAATTTGATCAGCTAGCAGTGCATAAAAAGTGCATGATGGGCGCACATTTAGATGCAATGATTATCGCTTTTTAGCGATTTTTGAGTGATCATCGCTCCGTGTAATTGGGCCTTTACTGCTGATTTGTTATTTTAACACTTGGGTTGGGTTTCCTTAACCCATTTAGGTAATAATGTCACCAATTCTGTCCCATAATAAATAGTGCCACTCTTTCTGTCCCCGTAATAGATAAAGCCACCTTTTCTGCCTGTGTAGGTAATAATGTCACATTTTCTGCCCCAGTATTAATAATGCTTCCTTTTTTGCCCCTGTAATTATTATTTTTTTAAACCCTTACAAAATTGGATCTCCCTGCTTCTCACCGGATCTGCCAAACCAGAGCTTGTGGCCCCCTCAGCCTGCTAAGCAGCAGACAGCTGGGGGCCCTTGAACTTAAAGGGAACGCGGGGCCTGGAGCCAGTGCTCCATTGATACCATTCTTAATCCGTCTCTGGCTACGCCGCCTTGTAATATAAGTGAATGCAGTCGAGTTGCTGCACCAATGACCCGACCATCGCAAGAAATCCATCGGGTTTGAATTTCTTGTTGGGATTGAGTCGCAACAAGACTGCATTCACTTACATTATGATGCGATGTAGCAGAGCCCTAGTACAATCCTTGGCCACATGATTTGTGTCATGCCCGCAGAGGCCGTAGCCTAAAAATTCTCTCCTCCATTTTCGAGTTCAGTGTGGCTCTTAACATCACTCAAAGGTACGAAGCTCGTCTGATCGGGGGTTAATCTTGGACTGTTCGCCATTAATTTCACTGTTATTTTCCATATTTCCACTTTCCAGGCAATGTGAGCGAATCAACTGCTTCAACTACCAGGACTGTCAGAATACGCCGGTGCGGATCTCCTACCATCGCCTTAACTTCCCAACTGGCGTGATGGTTCCAGCGCAGATATTCCGCATCTCCCCGTCTCCGGCCTACTCCGGCGATAATATCATCATGGACATTAAGAATGGAAACGAGGAAAACTATTTCAGCGTCAGGAAGTTAAACCCGTACACAGGGATCCTCTACCTACAGAGACCCCTCAGGAAGCCCAAAGACTTCCTGCTGGACGTGGAGATGAAGCTGTATCGCCAGGGGACGGTGACCACCTTCCTGTCCAGAATCTACATATTTATAACAGCTCCCGTCTCCTAATAACGTTATGTACAACGAGGACAAAGAGCGATGCTTGTATGGAGACCATAATCTAAGAAAGGGTCATGTGACTTGTCTATTCCGATCGCAGCATCTCCAGAGTCAGGTCAACGGCGAGAAATGCGAGGCGGAAAATCTGTGCATATAGGACTCACTTACCCGACATTGTAACTTCTTCAGGATGTAACTTCCATAACCCGCAATTATCTGTATATCATCAGTGTAATAGTCATACTCAGGTGATGGTCTGGGGTTTGGTTTGGTGCCTTATTTTAAATGCACAGCAAATGCGCAATTTTTAAGAATATTATTTGTCTAAATTTTGTGGGGACCTCGGTGAGGCACCTTGCGGCTCATACCTCAATGGTGTCACAAAGTTAGAGAGAGTTGTCAAGAGAACGTTCACGAATATTGGCCCCGCCCACAAATGGCAACCCCCACGTTATCAGGTGTTCGGTATCTCGTGTCCAATTATTGGTCATTCCTGCTCGTATATTTTGCATATGTTATGTTTTAGGCCTTTATCATTTGCAGCCTAAGGGACAATACAGGGATAATACAGGGACTGCATGTATCACATCTGTGGTATTTTATTTATTGTGTTGTAATTTATGTAAATGATTGTAACTTTTGTTTAATCACACAATTAGAAATAATAAAACCAAAAAAATATATATATATTGTCACATACAGGGGTCCGGAAAGCCTTCAGACCCTCTTACTCTTCTTACATGTTGTGTCCTTGTGTTTCCCCTCGTTCTGCACTCAGAACCCCATAATGACAAAGTGACAACAGGATGGGAGAAATCTTTCTACATTTTTTCAAAATGAAAAGCTACCATTTAGCACTGACATAAGTATTCACACCCTGTACTCAGTATTTAGTTGAAGCCCCTTTGGCAGGGATTCCAGCCTTCGGACTTCTTGGGTATAATGCCACAAGGTGTGCGCACCTGGATTTGGGGATTTTCTTACTTTTGTCAGATTGGATGGGGGCCGTCTGTGGACGGCCATTTTCAGGTCTCTCCAGGGATGTTCCATTGGGTTCAGGGCTCTGGCTGGGCCACCCAAGGACATTAAAGGGGTTGTCCCTAAGCCCCTCCTGTGTTGTCTCGGCTGTGTACTTAGGGTCATTGTCTTGTTGGAAGGTGACCCTTCTGCCCAGTCTGAGGTCCCTGCGCTCTGGATCAGGTTCTCATTATCTCTGTACTTTGCTCCACTCAGCTTTCCATCAGCCATGACCGGTCATTGTAGTTCTTGGCAGCAGCACTCCCCACGCTTCCAAGTTACCAAAGCAATTGGTGCACGCCTTAGAAGGGACTAGATCCTAAATCCCATATAATCACAGAAGAAGTAGATGGAAAAGGCAGCATTCCAATACAGCGACCTATAGCAAATGTGCAATCTTTATTAGGCCCATAGTCCTGAGCGTCAGCGACGTAATGTTTCAACTAGCTATGGTGTTCCTCCTCCTCGTGTTAAACATTGTGTGCAGCGCCAGCGTCCCTCGGATGAAACAGCGCATGCGCAGAGTTACGAGCGTCTCGCGAGCATCAGAGAAACTCTGACGTAATGATAGGGGGAAGCCCGGCTTCTAGAGCATGCGCCATGGTTTCCCTTGTGCAGATAGAGCTACAAGCAGACATACATATCAGGAGAACACCTACTGACACACAGCGTAACCCAATCCAGCTACTTAATAAAATGCACTCACAGAAGAAGCAATCTTATAAACAGTAATTTAAAGGGGTTGTCCCGCGGCAGCAAGTGGGTCTACACACTTCTGTATGGCCATATTAATGCACTTTGTAATATACATCGTGCATTAAATATGAGCCATACAGAAGTTATTCACTTACCTGCTCCGTTGCTGGCGTCCTCGTCTCCATGGTTCCGTCTAAATTCGCTGGCAGCTTGCTTTTTTAGACGCGCTTGCGCAGTCCGGTCTTCTCCTTTCAGCACGAGCCGCTTCAGTGTGCTCCCCGCTACAGCTCTTCTGCGCATGCGCAGACGGGCTGTCACTGCTCGGGAGCGCGCTGGAGCGGCCATTCTGTACCATCCTCTGTTAGAGGAAGGTGCAGAAACTGGAGCTGCCCAGCGGAGAAGCCCAGCCCAGCAGCCCCGAGAAGCCGCCCAGGTAAGTGATGGGTCGGGGGGTGATCTTGACTAACAGGTGAAGGTCCCGGGCCACAGCGGTAGGCCCCGGAGCCTAGCGCTGGGCTCCGGAACCTAGCGCTGGGCTCCGGGGCCTTCGTCTGTTGTCAGGGTCTAGCGCTGGGGAGCCGGGAGCGTAGCGCTGGGGAGCCGGGAGCGTAGCGCTGGGGAGCCGGGGGCTAGCGCCGGTTACCTGCTGCCTGGCGGTGGGTGACTGGTCGGCGGCTGCGGTGGGTCCGGTCGGCGGCTGCGGGGCGTCTGGTTGCCATGAAGACACAGCTGGCAGCGTCTCGGGAGCGTGCACGTCGGGCTGCAGCAAGCGAAGGGAAAAGAGCCGGCGGCCATCTTGGGGAAACTTTTATAAGTTGCTGAAACGCTGGAACGGTAAGTACAAACCAGCTAGAAAAGTCATTTACAGGGGGGCTTAGTTATGTATGCTTAATTAGGGGGACTGGGCAAAAAAAAAATTCACTGCTTCCTCGAGACATCTCCTTTAAGCTAATATCCAGGTTGTAATTGTATAGCAACCTGATTGGTTGTTTGGATTAACTCGTTCACGGTGATTGGTTATTTTGGTTGGCTGATTTGCAGTGATTGGTTATTTGGGTTGGCTTGAATAGAGGTGGTGTGGAATAGGGATATACGCACTCGGAGGGCATATTAGCCTTTTACACCTCACCTCTACTCAAGCCAATCTAAACAACCAGTCACCGTGAATCAGCCAAACCAAACAACCAATCACCGTGAATCAACCAACTCAAATAACCAATCACCGTGAATCAGCCAAACCAAACAACGAATCACCGTGAATCAACCAACTCAAATAACCAATCACCGTGAATCAGTCAACCCAAACAACCTATCAGGTTGCGAATGGCGTGGTTGTGGGGTGTAAAAGGCTTATTTGCACTCGGAGGACTCACGTCATTTCCGCACAGGCTCCGCCCCTTGGTGACGTCTCAGCAGGTGATTGGTTGCGGCGCCGGTAAGGGGCATTTAGTGGACGCGCCGCTCCATTGTGAGGAAGAGGCGGCTCCGGTACCGGAATGTGAGGCGGCGACCGCCGGGAGCTCAGGCAGGACGGCGCTGACAGGATGAGCTCCAAGCCCGGCCCGGAGCGCGACAGTGAGTGCGGCTGTACCGGGGCTGCCGTGCTGCAGCCTTATTGCCGTAGACCTCCGCCCACCGGTTCCCCGCTGTGTTAGCCGCTAAGCTCATGTGCTGAAGACCTTCTAGAGGACGGTCCGCACTAGTACACTGTACCGAACCCGCAGCCGGCACTTCTTACGCGGCTGTCAGCAAGGAGCGGATGGAGATTTGTACAGTACTTAATGCCGGTTTTAGGAAGTTGCTACAGTTGTGGTTGTAGAAGGGCCGCCGGGCTGTAGCTGGGGGGACGTCTGTATAGGCCAAGGGGGTATGGGCTCTGGGGGCGACGGCTGTACTGCTGGGGGCACACGTCTGTGTAGGCCAACAGGGGAGCTCTGGGGGCGACGGCTGTGCTGGCTGACGAGCGGGAGGCTTTATACTTTGTACGTCTCTTGACGTGACATTTCTGTGTTATTTCCCCGTCTGCAGCTGACCCCCACGGCCGCCATCATGCGCTGCAGCGCAGCAGAGCTGACATTCCCCCCATCGACCTGGCGGTGCTGAAGGACCTGGAGATCCTCACGCAGGAAGTCGCACTAAAAGTCGATCAGATGATGAAAAGTTTGAGCGGCACAATCCAGAATGTAAGTCGTCCTCCTATACTGGCGCCAGCGTGCTGGTCAGGTGACCTCCAACATATAGAGGGGCGCCAGTGCGACCCGTCACATGGCAGCAACACTGCAGCAGTGCCCCTATAATTGGCGCTCACCTTAGCGCCACTTTTCTCTGTAGTAGGCAGAGCTGCATCAGTGCCACGTCTGTAGTCTCCGCTGCCCGCACCGCTGATGTCACTTCTGTATTGTCAGATGACGGCGCTCAGCGTGGGATACATCCAGACGTACAGGGACTCCGTGGACAGCCTGGGGGAGTCGGTGGACATGAGCATCAAGGTAAGCGGTCTCACTTGGAAGGTGAACTACTTCTTGGACCGGACTCAGGTGGCTGTAATTTGTTGCGAGACGCGCAAGAGATACACACCGTACACAATGAACCCGTATTTGGCGCAGTAGGGGTGTGGCACAACGTGAGTCTATGGCCGCTCGCTGCAGTGTATTATGCAATTACAGTACGGTCGCATGAAAGCCCTTAACCCTTTAAGGACCAAGCGACGAGATATACGGCACATCGTCCTGGGCTTTAATCTCCATCATAGCAGATGTACGGCATGGGATTAAAGCGTCTGCAATTAGGCAGGTTGAGTCCTCGGCTGTCAGACACAGCAGAGGACCCGGAGGAGAAGAAGCGGTTTTTAACTGCTTCTGCCTTCTCCTTTCCTGGGTACATGGCGCTTATGTACTAGAAAGTGGAAGTATTCTTTCCACTATGTGACCTGGTAATCATGTGACAGCCGGGTGCCCCCTGTTAGGGCAGAGCTGAAGGGTCACTACAGAGGGTGGTTTGCCCTGTAACTGGGGCCCCTATTACAGTTGAAAAGCGTCAAATTAAAAAAAGACCATGTGAATAACCCCCAGATAACTGTCATGGGGGACATAGATGGCAAACGCACAAAATAAAAATATTTAAAGAATTTAAAAAATACTACAAATAACAAAGCAATAAAACTCCCAATAAAACAAAAAAATGGAAGATAAGTCCGTGAAAGAAATAGTCCTATATGTAACAGGAAAAAACACCATATGGGTAAAATCCCTAAAGTGTCTGGTTCTTAAGGTACAAAACACCCTGGCCCTTAAAGGGGTTTCGTCATTAGGAGAAAGGGGGGGAAAAAAAAAAATCAATATTTCTCCCCAGGCACTTCTTACCGCATCTTCTCCAGTCCCCGGGTCACCTCACCACAACCTGGCCGGATCCTCTTCCTCCTTATGATGCGTCCATTCTCTGCATTCTCCTTCCTGCAGGTCAGTGGCGTAATGTTCACAGCCTAGCAAGGAATGCCACGATTACACATGCATGCTGTCTTACCCCGAGGGTTCATATACTATTGCAGGGAGGCAGTGAGCATGCAATAGGTTGGAACTCCCTGTTAGGCTATGAATGCTACGTCACTAGTCACTAGTCATGTAGTGTACATTGCCCTACAGGAAGGAGAATGCTGTCCCCAGAAGAAGAATCATTGGCTGGCTGGAGGTGACGTGTTAAGACTGAAGGGGGAGGAATAGGCAAGTATAGAATTTTTTTTTGACAGAACCCCTTTAAGGGGTTGTGATTGTGTTTAGTAAAGAATGTGAAGGGGGTGTACATATACCATATTGTACTCCAGACCTGCACTCACTATTCTGCTGGTGGAGTCACTGTGTACATACATTACTTATCCTGTACTGATCCTGAGTTCCATCCTGTATTATACTCCGGAGCTGCACTCACTATTCTGCTGGTGAAGTCACTGTGCACATACATTATTTATCCTATATTATACTCCAGAGCTGTACTCACTATTCTGCTGATGGAGTCACTGTGTACATACATTACTTATCCTGTACTGATCCGGAGTTACATCTTGTATTATACTTCAGAGCTGCACTCACTATGCTGCTGGTGGAGTCACTGCGCACATACATTACTTATCCTGTACTGATCCTGAGTTCCATCCTGTATTATACTCCAGAGCTGCACTCACTATTCTGCTGGTAGAGTCACTGTGTACATACAATACTTATCCTGTACTGATCCTGAGTTCCATCCTGTATTATACGCCGGAGCTGCACTCACTATTCTGCTGGTGGAGTCACTGTGTACATACATTACTGATCCTGAGTTTTCTCACAGGGCATATTCTCGGTGGAAATCTCACGGTTTGACTGCAGCTGGGAAAGCGTTGGTTTAAAACCCGTGGCACTTAGTCGCAGATTGGGCAGCGTGGCTCGGCCGCAAGCTTTTCCATTGCAACTGGCGCTCCCATAGAGGAGAATGCGGCCGCAATGGACAAGGAATTAAAAAATGCACATTCTTCTGCTAGCGAATCTGCACCGCAGCGTATGCTTTGCAATCCAGTGTGGCTGGCCAATACCGGGACTAGCGGCCACAGGCGCACTTGCCACAGCCAAATTCTGGACTGAATTTCCGCTACAAATCCGACCTGTGTGAACCGCTTCCTGCTCTAAAGCTGCAGCGTTCTTCTTGGTTTAGCCCCCTAGTGGCAGCTAGTGCGATACGGGGGTGTACCGATCACTTGTCTGTCTTCTCTCCGCAGGGGATGTACACGCTGATGGCGCGCTGCGAGGAGCTCGATCGGTCCATGCAGCCTATTCACACTCTGGCCAAACAGATCCGGGAGATTAAGCGCACGCTGGAGATGTTCGAGACGTTATGTAAATAAGATGTTAATGAGCTAGGATTCTATTTTTAATAAATGTATTAATGCACCAAAGAGGGAAACGAGTGCTGACTAGTCAACATGCAAGAGGGGGCGGGGGTCATTCTGTGCCTTCCTTATGAGACATTGTTCCACATCCCCCAACAGTTGTCATGTGTGAATGCTCTACTCAGCCTGAGCTTCCTCGCTCATGAACGGAATGCAAGGAATACAGTGAAGACTGAAGTTTGTTTGAATTATCATTGTTCAAGGCCGATGAGGCAAAGATTGTCACTGAGCATCTTCATGTGAGCTGGCCCTTTAAGACAGGACAACAATGTGGCTGATTCTGTTTATTTCAGCACAGCTTAAAGTTACATAAACATTGATACAAAAGAAAAATAATCAGGGCTCTGATGTCATTGGCACAACGCCCCACTCTCGCACGTCCCACCGCATCACCGCCATCCAGACGAGGAATTGTGCATCACTTCTGACGACCAATAAAGTTCAGTGAAGAATAAATTGGAGGAATGATCAGGTGACGGCGCTGTAAACGCGTGTTATCAGATGAAGGGGGAGGAGTCTGTAGCGAATATGTGTATAGAAAATAGCGCAGGGGCCGGGGGCCTCTAGGTCAGGGTTTCTCCTTTGGTGACCTGTTAAAAACAACAAACAGATTAGTGATCCCTGCGATGATGATAAGAGAGCAAGTGAAACGCATGATGTCATCACACAAGCAGCACAGGGGACACACTGCCAATCCAAAGCGTGGCGCATGCAGATGACCCCCACAGCCAGCAGCCACAGAACAGCACGCAAATACTCATCACCATGGAAATACCTGGGAGGGGCCTATAGCACTTCATCCTGCGCCTTCTGTTTAATGAATAGAATGCCAGAACTACAGTAAAGACTGACACACAAAAAATAGGAAAAAGGGAGTGGATGTAACAGCACAGAACACACGCCATTCACGTTCTGCCCAAAGCTGGGGGAAGGCCAGCATCTCATATAGGGCCATTGCAGGGTGAGGTGGGGTAGGTGGTCTCACTGCCCAGACCGCATTGAGGGCAGTTAAACCTGCAACAAAAGTTATGCTGGTAAATAAACACGGTCGTCATCATGGTGCAGAATGGGTACAGAGCAGGAGATCAGCCCACGACAGACCCAGCTGTGAAAGAGGCAGTGGAGCTAGTGCCAATATAGAAACAGCCAGCGGGAGGGGTCCACCCATGCCACTGATGGTTGCTATGGTAATCCTAGTGAAGGCTGCCATGTATTTAACCCTATTAAGCCCTCCTGTGGCCAGGGTTAACGATCGCTCACATCAGCGCTAAAGGGCTCCGGGATAGAAGCAGGAAAACAGAACCGTCAGATAATGGCGCCAAACAGACCCGATGGACTATAATGGAGCCCGCTTGGCTTCCGGCTGGTTATCAGGCATTTTACAAGATTTGATGACAAAATAGCTCAGCATGCAGCACTGTTGTATCCTGTATTGTAACGGAACAGAAAGTGACGATGTAAAAGGGCCCTTAATAACATAGTTACAGAGTATGTAGGGCTGAGAATAGACCGATGTCCATCCAGTTCAGCCTATTACCACTCCAATAGGTGGATGTTAAATACAATATACCGCAATACTGTATTGTGGTATATTATAGAAGCAATCGCATCTGAGGACAGAGAGAGATTCACAACTTACAAAAAAATACTAATTGTAAGCCCTGAGTACAGTGGTGTGGGAACGCCCAAACGGCATCACAATGACCACATCGCACACGAAACATACAGAATTGCCTTTTTTTTTCTATTGGTCACTGTCTCCCAATGAAAGTTTAAGAAATTATCAAAAGGTCATATATGCTATAAAAACTGAGCCCTCCCGCAGCCCCATCAGCGGGAAGATGGATTTTCTGCATCAAGTTTTTTTGTTTTTTTTTTAAATCAGTAAAACAAATCTCTAATTATCGTATCAGAATAAAGAGCTCCTTGTCTCCGCAGCGTGAATGCCGTAACGCCGTCTGTGAGAACGGTAACTCTTGTTCTCAGATTGGGCTGTGAGGGCTCAATTTTTGCAGAATGAGCTGGAGTTTTTATCAGTATCATTTTGGGAAACTTTTTGATTACTTATTCAAAATTTTTTGGGAGCTGGGGATAAACATTGTGATCGTTTACTACTTCAGACCTATGTACACAGTGATACTAAATGGGGTTTTTTTTAATTCGTTTATGGGAAAGTTTTTGAACTACCTGTCAGCTATCAGAAAAAAAGGGAATATCTGCCGGGTAGGGAATATCTGCCGGGTAGAGCGCTATCAGCTCCATACACACTTCAGGAAGTTTATGTGTCAGGCGGTCCTGAAGTTGTTAAATGTCTCCCGTTTAGTATCTGCAGCTCCTGTGCACTTTTGTGTCTCCATGGTTACAGACAAACTCTGTAACGTGATCCTGCAGTCCTCCCTGGATCTGACTACACAGGGACTGTTTGCAGTCTGTTACCATGGAGACACACAGTTATGCAGAGGAGCTGCCGAAATAAAACAAGATTATTCAAGTGATACTATTTGCAAAGCTGTTTCATTGAGGAGCACGGAAGTGATAAAACCATCAGTCGCAGAAATATTCACAGCCTTCAGTCATCTCATTTATACCACAAGTTATAATAAAAAGGCAGAAAATAACTCAGTAAGGGAAGAGCATTTATTATAATGATCTCACACAAGCCAAAATCACAACACCCCCAGATCGAGAGCTTCACCCCACACCCGTACAGATGATACAAAAACAGTTCTGTAATGTTCCACTGATGGCGAGCATGAACTCTGACCTTGTTATCAATCTTCACTCAACTTCCAGTCCATTATTACATCTGTTGCTACCTGGAAACAGTCAGCAAGGTGTTGCTGATGGATCATATTATGGCTTTAAAGGGAACCTGTCATCAAGTTTTTAACTTGATCCAACAGCGCTGCTAATGAGGTTTCCGCTAATTAGTTTTGCAGTACTGCTCTGGTACCTTTACAATCTGCTTTTGAAGCAAGTAAGGGCTCTTGCACACTTGCGTTTTTCTTGCGCGTTTTCTACACGCAATATTGCTACATTTTTAATGCGGATGTCAATGGGACTTTCTAATGTTAAACGCATCGCCGAAACTGGCGATTTTTGTGCAATGCAGTTAACATTAAAGAGTCCCATTGACATTCCTGTTAAAAAAAAATAAAAAATGCAGAGATCACATGAAAAAAAAAAAAAAAAACACGCAAGTGTGCAAGAGCCCTAAGGGCTTATTCAGACGTGCGTATATCGGCCAGGTTTTTACGCCCAGCTGATATACGCTGTCCCTCCCACTCACCGGCTCTCCGCCTCTCTCCTCCCCTCCGAGTGGTTTGCAATGGAAGTGGGCAGGATGGGGGCGGAGCTAAGCTCCCGCCCCTTGTCCATAGCCAGCAATAGGAGTGGGCGGGACAGAGCCGAGCTTAGCTCCGTCCCACCCCCTCCCATTGCAAGCGCAGGAGTGGAGGAGAGAGGCAGAGAGCCGGTGAGGGGGAGGGAAGGGGGGACTGCTTAGATGGAAGTGTATATCGGCCAGCCGTGAAACCGCCGGTGATATACTCTCGTGGGAATAAGCCTTAAGGGAGAGCGGCGGTGCGCAGGCGGGGTTCGCTACAGCGCATGCACAGGCTTATAACGAAAAGGAGAAATCAGTATGGATGCCAATCAAGAACATGGTTGTGCCCGGCCATGAGGGAGAAAGCTGACTCTCCAACTCATTGGGTTCCTTTTAACTGTTTGTGACTGCGCAGAACTCCTCGGCTCATCAGTATTAATGGGAGGAGCTACAAGGCTCTATGAGCCAATTAGTAATTAATAGCAACATGGTGCATTACCTACACCTATAGTGTTCAACTTATTTAGCAGTTTCCACAGGTTATGAAGGCAAATCACACACAGGTGTCTGATAACATCCAATGGATGTCTGTGAATTCATGATGAGAACAGATCCGTCAACAGCAGCCTGCCGATGGTCTGCGGGCAATAAGTGATGGGGAAAGTAACAAAAACAATATTAACCTCTTTGTGATGGCCAATATGCCCTTTTACTGACCTCACTAATGGCCTTTAAACCTGCACATACGCCTCAGCTCGGCTGACCCGCCTCCTGCTGAGTCTAATAGGCTGCTAGTGGAATTCATTACATAAGTAATGCAGTGTACCATCGTAGTGATCGCACAATTGCAGATTCAAGTCCCCTTAAAGGGACTAAAAAAAAAAAATATGGAAAAAAAGTTCAATAAAGATTAATTTAAAAATAAAAAAAAAATCCAGTTAAAAAATTGCACCTTTTTTCCCCATAACAGCTCTTTATGGATAAAATACCGAAAACATAATCGGTATAACTGCGATCATAACGACCCAGACAATGAAAATATTTTGTTATTTATCTCACAACCCCCCACCCCACCCAAAAAAATGTAATACAAAGCAATCCACAAGCCCCACGTACCTGAAATGGTACCACTAAAGCAACAACTGTTCCCGCAGAAAACCGCCGGGAAAATAACCATGTTCTGGGTCTTAGAAGGCAGCAGTGAAGATTTGTTTTTCTTTAAAAAACGTGTTTTTATTGTGCAAAAGGAGTAAAAAATAAAATCCTTACAAAACTTTGTATCGCAGCAAAACATTAAAAAAAAATCGCTTGATCCTTAATGCCAATAATAGGCTAGTCACTAAGGGGTTAAGCACAGGTGGAGAAAGAGACACAGTAACAAATTTGTCAGTGCCAGATTGCTGATCGTCACCTACAGCGAATATTTGGGAAAACGGCAAAAACAAGGGTATGAAGGCTAATGACAAATTGTTGAGTGTAAAAGGGCCTAATGGCTCAGTGATGTGACACTAACACAGTCAAAGGTGGAGATAAAGGAACATATGATGAGAACAGATCCATCAGCAGCAGTCAGCTGATGGTTTCCATACAATAAAGGACTCAAAATAGCATAAATAGAACAAAGGTAATGCAGATATATAAGGAAGCCCCCGGACAGAGGTGATAATCTGCTACCAATCAAAGGTGGAGAAATAGAGATACATGAAAACAACTGATTTCTCGATGGCAGCTTGCTGATGGTTTCCAGATAACAAGAGATGGTAAAAACCGCCACAAAATAGTATTTGTTGGTCCACAGAACTAAGGAAGCAGACAAACTCCTACAATCCATGTGGGGGTGCAGAGGCCTGGGAGGGGGTGGAGGAGAAAGCGGAACATATTTAAAGGGGAAGCATCTCCCATTTCTAGATTTCTTCGGGTTTTTATTCTCCCCTCCCCAACTGAGTAATCTGCAGCCACTTCCTCTTCCAGCTCGTGTTACAGCAGATCTGTAAGGATCATCTGACTCAGCGCTTCCCCTCACCAAACCCGGTAATTACATAGAATAGGGGGGGCACTACTTCTATCGTGGGGCAATTATAGCACATAAGAGGTTAATATCAAGCAAGAGTCTAAAGTCCAACACAACAGAAAGAGCAAAAAGTAACAAGAAGCCCAAACTGGGAGCGAAGAACAGCAGGAGGGAGAGACCATGCGGGGCAGCGGGGGGAGTCATGCAGCACAACAGTTATTCTGGGGTCACCACCATTCCAGAGGGCGGCAGAGAGTCAAAGTAAAGAACAAAAAGAAAAATGAGTGTGAGAGTCAGAGCAACAGCCGAACGCCACAACAGATCCACATAACGCAGCGCGCACGGCCGGGCGCTCGCAGGCCTATCGCGCGGGCAGGGTCCCAGCGGACGGGCACTAATAACCTGCCGCTGCCATCTCTGATGAGTACACCCCATAACTGGAAGCCAGTGACATGGCTGAGACGCGAGGTGCGCTGTGCCTCGTACCTCTCTGACAGGATGCATGGGGAAGAGCCAGAATTGCGCTAGACGGATGATTCCTCCCTTTCCCCTGCCCCTCCCCCAGAGTAAGGAAAACCAATACTCGCTCTACGTATCGGACAGCGGATACAACGTATCACGTCTCTGCGCCTGCATACAGAGGCCAGTGTGACTACACGGACACCATGCACAGATCCGCGCGTCTCGGACATGCAGAACAGCGCAGGGGGCGCGGTGCCCGGGCCGGGGGCAGAGAACACTCCAGGACATACCCGCGCCTCGATGTACTCGATCCGCCTCTCCAACGCCGTCAGCTTCTCGTTTAACGTCGCCAGTCGTGAGCGGCAGGACATGTCTGCAGAGGGGGAGGGAAGGGGTTAAATATCAAACTGCAGCGACACCTGTATATATCGCCCTCCTGCATATAAGGGGGACCCCTGTATATAACCCCCCCGTCCTGCATATAAGTGGGCATCCTGTATATAAGGGAACGTCCTGTATGTAACCTTCCGGCCCCCTCCTTTGTATAAGGGGTTGTGCAGTATATACTCCTCCTGTATATAAGGGGTTGTCCTGTATATAACCCCCCCCCCCCCTGTATATTACGGGACTTTTTGTTATATACCCCCCCTCCCCCCTGTATATTACAGGACTTTTTGTTATATACCCCCCCTCCCCCCTGTATATTACGGGACTTTTTGTTATATACCCCCCCTCCCCCCTGTATATTACGGGACTTTTTGTTATATACCCCCCCTCCCCCCTGTATATTACGGGACTTTTTGTTATATACCCCCCCTCCCCCCTGTATATTACGGGACTTTTTGTTATATACCCCCCCTCCCCCCTGTATATTACGGGACTTTTTGTTATATACCCCCCCTCCCCCCTGTATATTACGGGACTTTTTGTTATATACCCCCCCCTCCCCCCTGTATATTACGGGACTTTTTGTTATATACCCCCCCCTCCCCCCTGTATATTACGGGACTTTTTGTTATATACCCCCCCCCTCCCCCCTGTATATTACGGGACTTTTTGTATATACCCCCCTCCCCCCTGTATATTACGGGACTTTTTGTATATACCCCCCTCCCCCCTGTATATTACGGGACTTTTTGTATATACCCCCCTCCCCCCTGTATATTACGGGACCCTTTGTATATACCCCCCTCCCCCCTGTATATTACGGGACCCTCCTGTATATTACGGGACCCCCCTGTATATTACGGGACTTTTTGTATATATCCCCCTCCCCCCTGTATATTATGGGACTTTCTGTATACAATTCCTCCTTTTGTATATTAGGGGGCTTCCTGTATATTCCCCTCCTGTATATAAGGGGACGTCCTGCATGTAACCCCCTCCCCCTTCCATATATAAGGGGACATCTGCATGCAAACCCCCTGTCCCCTGTATAAGAGAGGACACCTGCACGTAATCCCCTTCGTCCTGTATATAAGGGGATATCTTGTATGTAACCCGCCCAGTCCTGTATATAAGGGGGCATCTTGTATATAACCTTCCTCCTGTATGTAACCTCACCTGCTGTACTTAAGGGGGCATCCTGTATATAACCCCCCTCTTGTATATTAGGGGGCATCTTGTATATATAACCCCCCCTGCATATAAGGGGGCGTCCTGTATGTAACCTCCCCTGCTGTATATAAGGGGACGCATTCTGTATATACCCCTTCCCATGTATAAAGGGTCGTGCTGTATATAAGCCCCCTCCTGTATATAAGGGGACTTCCTGTATGCAAAATTATCATTATCTGGCCCCTCCCCGACCTCTCATATCGTGATACTCACCAAACGAGTTGAGGAAGTCGGCGATTTTCTTGATGCTGCTGGTGATCACCTCGATGTACTCCCGGTTGGCCCAGTCCTGGTGGATCTCCCTCTGCACCGGGTCTTCCTGACTCGCCATCTTTTTCCCTTCTCCTCCGAAAACTGACAGGAACGACAGCGCCGCCTGCTGGTGGAGCCGACGGCAAACGTCACATCCGAGTCGCCGGCGGCCATCATAGTGCCTGGAAGACCCCGGTACTAACAACCAATCAGGTTGAAGCAGGGAACCCAAACAACCAATGAGGTTGAATCACACAAGCCAAACAACCAATGACATTGCTGGAATAGCTGCACACTGCCGAACTGGGGTTTAATATAGATATATGCGACCCGCAGTCTGCCCTGTCCGGCGCCATGTTAGATGCTGGCAGGATTAGGGAGTGCGAGAATCAGGGCAAGGATTATGTACGGGGGTTTAGAGGGACCAAAACACTGCGGACCGCGCCCAAGAGGAAGAGGAGCCAGAATTATACGATGGGGAATGTAATTTGCGTTTGCTAAAAACTATCATTCTAGAGGTTTAGATACAACAGCAGGCAGACAGTGTCACACAGGGCTTAGATACAGTATCACACATAGAGGACACTAGAGGGCAGCAGTGAGGGGACATCTCCCATCAGCTGCAGGATGTAGAAGGTTTAACTCCTTCCTGTGCAGCGCCATCAGCTGGTAACCTACATGAACTGCCAGGATCGGAGAGAATGCTAATTCAGGTCTTTAAAGGAGATGTCCCGAGGCAGCAAGTGGGTCTATACACTTCTGTATGGCCATAATAATGCACTTTGTAATATACATTGTGCATTAATTATGAGCCATACAGAAGTTATAAAAAGTTTTTTACTTACCTGCTCCGTTGCTGGCGTCCTCGTCTCCATGGTGCCGACTAATTTTCGGCCTCTGATGGCCAAATTAGCCGCGCTTGCGCAGTCCGGGTCTTCTGTAGTCTTCTATGGAGCCGCTCGTGCCAGAGAGCGGCTCCGTGTAGCTCCGCCCCGTCACGTGCCGATTCCAGCCAATCAGGAGGCTGGAATCGGCAGTGGACCGCACAGAAGAGCTGCGGTCCACGAAGACGGAGGATCCCGGCGGCCATCTTCAGCAGGTGAGTATGAAGACGCCGGACCGCCGGGATTCAGGTAAGCGCTGTGCGGGTGGGTTTTTTAACCCCTGCATCGGGGTTGTCTCGCGCCGAACGGGGGGGGGGGTTTAAAAAAAAAAAAACCCGTTTCGGCGCGGGACATCTCCTTTAACCCCTTCTTTGTTTCCTAAAGACCAAGCGAGTTTCTTCGTTGGCAGCGGTTTTTGTGGGACGAGCCGTATACTTTAATGGCCGCGCCCCGGGGTATATGTCATGTGGTGTAGAACTTTTATTACAGAAACTCCGCCAGTGTTTTACTCTTACAACATTTACCATTTGGTAACAATCACCTGATGACTTCCTGGTCCGGTCGGCGCGGTTACTGCAATGCCAGGTTTATAGGGATTTAAAAATAAAACTTTTGCACAATAAAACCGCATTTTTGTTTTGTTTTTAAATTGACTGCACGACTTCCGCTGCGTATGATCGCGTATACGTTTCTTTGTGCGCGTATACCTATGTATGTTACATGCGCAAAAAAAAGTTGGGAAAACAGCCTAGACCAGTGATGGCGAACCTTTTAGAGACCGAGTGCCCAAACCGCAACCCAAAACCCACTTATTTATCAGAAATTGCCAACACATCAGGGGGCGGGGCTTATCAGTGTGCGCCTGGCATTACCGCCACGATCATAGGCATATTGCTAGGTGTCGCAATTGCCAGGGCTCCCATTCACAAAATGCATGCTGAGTGCATTGCTGGCCGGTCGCACTGCCAGACGCGTAATTAGTGCGGCCGTCAGAGTGTGGCTGTTGGTGGAGGGGAGGCTGAAGCCATGCATGCAGCGGAGCATAGCTGGATGATGATGTCATCATCCTGCTGCTCCTGGGGACTAAGTGCACGGCTTCTGCCTACCCTGCCCTCCTCAAACTGCGGCTGGAGTATACAAGATGTGATACGGGTGGGCATGGGTTCTCTAGTACCGTATTGTACCACCTATAGCTTGGATACTAGATGTGATACGGAGGGGCATGGAGGTTCTAGTACCCTGTTGTACCACTTCCTGCTTGGATACTAGATGTGATACAAGAGGACATGGGGGTTCTAGTATCCTGTTGTACCGCCTCTAGCTCGGATACAAGATGTGATACAGTTGGACATGGAGGCATACAGGTTCTTGATGGTATCCTGCGGCATATCGCTCCACATTTGCTGTGACTGAGCCTCTAGATCGTCCAATCTTGTTCGCTGTCGAAGTTGGCGTCCTAGATGTTCCCATATATTAATCTGGTGACCGGGCTGCCACGGAAATGTGACAATATTGTGGAGGCTCCTGTGACCTCCTTGTGTGCGGCCGAGCATTATCCTGCTGGGAAATATACAGGAGATAAGGAACTCATACCAGCTGTACATAGAAGCCCTCTCTTTGGACGTTCTCTTGCATTGCATATTTTATTGATATCAGTGGGGTTGGCGGCAGCATGGTACCACGTGCTAGGTGCATGTGGGGTTTCCCCATCGAAAACAATGGGAGAAACTCTGCGATCCTCTGCCGCGGCTGTCATGCTGGAGGATTGCTACTTCCCTGAAGCCATGCGAGACACTTGATACAAAATGCCTCGCAACCGCAGTGAATTCGCATATTGGCAAGCACACTATCAGGCCGTGATTCATAGCCCCATATCGCACTTGCCCTGTGAAATTAGCCTAAGGGCTCATGTCCACGGGCAAAATATGATTTAGGATCCGCAGCGGATCTCCCGCGTGCGGATCCGCATCCCATAGGGATGCATTGACCACCCGCGGGTAGATAAATACCCGCGGATCGTCAATAAAAGGGATTTAAAAAAAAATGGAGCATGGAAAAATCCGGACCATGCTCCATTTTCGTGCGGGTCTCCCGCGGGGACGGCTCCCGCGGGCTTCTATTGAAGCCTATGGAAGCCGTCCGGATCCGCGGGAGACCTAAAATAGGAATTTAAAGTATTTACCATCCGGCGCGGGCGGGGAAGGTCAGCTGTTCCTCACGGCCGCATCTTCCTTGCTTCGGCTCGGCGGATGTGCCCGGCGCATGCGCGCGGCACGTCGGCGACGTGCCGGCGACGTGCCGCCGGCGTCAGGAATTCATCCGCCGGCCGAAAATGAAGATCCGGCCGTGAGGAACAGCTGATGTTCTCCGCCCGCGCCGGATGGTAAATACTTTTAAATTCTTATTTTCGGCGCTCATGTCCGCGGGGCAGGAGGGACCCGCTGCAGATTCTACATGTAGAATCTGCAGCGGATCTGATTTTCCCCGTGGACATGAGGCCTAAGGGGCTACAACCAAATTTTCATATGGTCCAGGAAATGAGTCATGCTTGGAAAGTTCATGCCAAGTGGCTAGATCATGGGTATGTAAATTGGTTTTGCAGCTGTAGGCAGCACAGTTCAGGTATGCGTATAGGTACAGGTGGGGGCCCGAGCTGAACTTTTGCACCCGGGCCCCTGATGCTTTAGTTGGCCTTTTAACAAAAAATTGGGGGATATTTTATCCATTAAAAAAATGGGTTTTGTGATGAAAAAAAATTGGATTTTTCCAAGCTAGATTTTTTTTTAAATTTAAACTAAATTTTATAGAATTTTTTTTACATGTTTTTTTAGGCTCGTGAAAGGGAGGTTGGGATGTGATTTTTCGATCACTAGGATAGTGCACTGCATTACCTATGCAATGCATTTTACCAAGCCCAGGAAAGCAGTCTATTAGATTGTATCAGAGGCGGGGTGCAATAATCTGAGTAAAGGCTCCTGCACACAGTAAAGCCGGGTTCCGCATGTAGAATCTGGCCCTGGGAGCGGCAGCGTTCACGCATACCTGGTACTTTCAGTTTTCCTCTGTGCTGCAGATAGTCCGCACGACGAGCTGTTGGACATGCGCAGTACAGATTTTTTTAATTTATTTTTTAAACTACTGCTTTTCCCACTTCATTGCTTAGCGATCACGTGGAATCAGCAACCTTGTAATTGTGGAAGAGCCGCAGGTCGGACGGCTTCTGCTGACTTCAATGGAAGCCGTCCGCACGGAAAAATAGAGCATGCCACGATTTTTCCTTGACTTGCGGAAACTGCAATTTTTTTACGCAAGTGTGGAGGAAGAATCGATTTCCCATAGCATACTATGGGAGCTATTTGCTGCGAATCCACAGTGCGGACGCCCGCCGCGGTTTCCGCAGCAAATATCCACCCACAGGCAGGAGGCCTAATATGGCAGACATGGAGACCTTTGTCATGCTTGTGGCCACCACAGGAGCACATTGGTTCCTTGCAATGGCACTGCAGAGTACCGTTACATGATACAGCCCCTGCCCTTGAGTCACAGTGAGCGTGCGGTAACTGTGCCAAGGCAGTGAGTAGCAAACAATGCTCCACAGCCTCCCGGTTCCCGGATGTTTGAGCCCCATTCCTGAGTCATCAAGAGTGATGACAATTTACCTTAAGTCTCTGTTCTCACGGGGCGCATTTAATGCAGAATTCACCTCCTCATTTGAAGATGTAGAATCCACACTGAAAACTTGCTGCTATATTTAAAATCCACATCGCTGGTCCATTCCCTAACGTGCCGACGAGGCTTTGAAAATCTCATCCATTTTGCTGTTTCCACTGCTTGTGGATGAAATTTTGAAATTCTTTCACTTTGCTGCTATGAATGCAGCGGATTGTCCCAGCAGAGTATCCACATGGAACATGCACCAATGTGACCATGGACCAATGAATGTGCCTGTCAGTGCTTATCCCCTTAGTGACCAACCGATGATCACGGTCACATTGTAAGAGCTATAACTTGTTCTCATCTCCATAAGGACAAGTTGTATTGTATGTCGGCGCCCCTGTGAGTTACATATATTGTACAACTTTTATTACATTTTTTTTTCATTGAAAAACCCTTCAGAAATTCCTACATTGTTTCCGGGTTTTCTTCTTACAGTGTTTGCTATTTGCTTTAAAAAGAGTAACTATCTGGATCAGCAGAATGACTGCAATACCAGGTTTGTGTAGATTTTTGTTTGTTTGTTTAATGCAAAACTAGTAAAAAAAATAAAAATAAAGAAAACAACAATTAAAGCTGCATTCTAAGATCAAGAACGCTTTGGAGAGGTTTCACTGCATTCCTGGCGGTCGGATTATCACCGCAGGTAATGCAATTCAAACCCGCCCATGGACAGGCAGCCTTACTTACCTAGTGCATTGACACTAGTGTATAAAACTCCAAAGGCTGAGTTACATGGCAGACATGGAGGACGGTGCTAGGATTACAGCTGCCAGGAGAACCTATTGTTACCTTGCAATCGCACTGCAGGGAAGGACCCCCCCCCCCCCCCTGTCATCTGCTTAAATGCTGTAGTTGCTATTGATTGTGGCATGTAAGGCGTTAAACCCCCAGGACCTGAGGTTTCTCCACATCCGGCTATTAGAGCAGGCGCTGGGCTGTCAGTAGTTAGCACTAAGCCATCACCTTAAAAAGATTTGCAGGTTGATAGCGCAGTGGTGGTCAGTAAAAGGGTTATTCTCCAAATGTGCCTGATTTTAGGCCGCGATAAACAGACAGATTTTCATTTGCGCGTGCTGCGCCTTTTCACACTCACGTGTGGTAAGGAGGTCCGTGCGCGCTTTGTGTAGTCGGTGACTGTTCGGAGCCGTTGGGCCACAAGGTCACGCTGCACTTAGCTTTATTTTTTTAAATATATAAAATAAGCTGCATCCCGCTGTGAAGTCACCGGCATCAACAAGCGCAACTAGGTACAGAAACGCTGAGGTATCTGTAGGCCATCGGGTCTAGGCTGAGGATAAAAGGCCAGCTTCATACATTACAGGGGGGCAGTGGCAGATTTTGCATCAAAATGACATAATTGTGTATAGTGCGTCCCTTAACCCCTTGAGTGGCGGGTTTCCTACCACCCTGTCGTGCCCACCAGGGCAGGTTTTTTAAAATGGTCTAATCATTGAATTTCAACTAATTTTGCAGTTGCGTCTCAAGAGCCATAACTTTTTCATTTTTCCATTGACATGGCCATGTAAGGGCTTGTTTTTTTGCGGAACAAGTTGTGATTTTTTAAACGGGGGGGAGGAAAAAAAGAAATGGGGGAAAAAAAGAAAAAAAAGGGGCCATGTCATTAAGGGGTTAAATAATGTATTAACTTCCTTCTCTGGGTCATTACGACGCATGGATACCACATGTGTGATTGTATTTTTGATTTTTTTACAAAGTAAAGGGAGACAAGTGTTATTATTTTTTTATAATTTTTTTAATTTAATTTTATTTATTTTTTTAATTTTT
Source organism: Eleutherodactylus coqui (assembly GCF_035609145.1). Taxonomy (NCBI): domain Eukaryota; kingdom Metazoa; phylum Chordata; class Amphibia; order Anura; family Eleutherodactylidae; genus Eleutherodactylus; species Eleutherodactylus coqui. The sequence goes on from NC_089839.1 coordinate 219,968,037, forward strand.
ATTTGTTTGTCCCTTTAGGGGACTTCCACAGGGACCCATCAGGACCCCAGATCACATTCCGGGGGTCCGATGGTGACAGCCCTTTACATGCTGCGGTGACAGCCCTTTACATGCTGCAGTCACATAGACTGCAGCATGTAAAGGGTTAACACAGCAGAGATCGGAGGTTTTCTCTGATCTCTGCTGTAAGAGCTAGTACCTAGCTGTCCTCTGATAGCTAACAACCAGCTCTCCCTGCCACAGAGACCATCGGCTTTCTTCTGACAAGCCGATGGTCTCTATGGCAACCTGTAAACAAAGCAGGAGATTGCCGACATATCGGCAATATCTTCTGCTGGTTTTTCAAAGCCCTGCAGTGTTCTCTGTGGGACTGTGCAGGCAGAGCACACTGTCACAGCTTGTGGCATTGTGCTCTGCAGCTCCCATAGTGATACATAGCCCGGAAATCTTCCGGACTATGTTGCTATGAGCAGGGGAGCTCGTCCCGGAAATTTTCCGGGCGTGCCACTCAAGGGGTTAAAGGGATGGGAGGAAATAAACCTCATACTAATGGTGGGTAAAGCCACAGTGTACTCCGGTGGTTGCCAATATGCTGGACATTCATTGCGGATTTCATTCATTTCAATGAATTTAGTGAAATCCACGGCTATTACCACAACAAAACCAGTGTGACACTTTATTGTAGAATTAGGCTTGAAACACGGCTGTAATGGGAGTTAGAACTTCGGCGCAGCTCTCAGACAACACGTTTGAGCTGGCTGGTTTGCACAGACCCCGCACATGGCACCGATTCTCATCTGATAAAACTGAGAACGGGACAAGCAGTAACTTTTCATGTGGATCATCGGTCCAGGTAGAAAAAAAACCCCCAAAAGAACACTTATAACCCAGAAAGCTGGTCATACAACAGGCGTGTTGTCCTCGGCACACGGCCCTTGGGGACTTTTCACACAGAGCAGAATTGTTCGGAATCTACAAATTCTGCTGGATGTCACAGAAATCCATTTGACTCGCTGCAGATTTTGTAATGTAAAATGACCAGCGGAATCAGCTCACCCGTCTGGATCCACGCCGAGAGTGTTGGCCGATTTGCAGATTGTTGCTACTTCTGAATAGCCACAACCCGCATTACCTCGTATTCGATTAGATCACAGGGCTACACAGTGGCCAAAGTCAGCAAGTAACCCGAGTCGTAAACCAGCAGAGTAGACTATTCTGAGGTGTGTGCCGAGAACAGGATAGTTTATGGAAATGCACCAGCCTCAAGTTAAAGAGGTTTTCTGATACTGAATTTGACAACCCATAAGTTGATAGGGCGGGGTCCATTACTTGGTATTCCTGCCAGTCAGCTGATGAAGAGGCTGCAGCATTCGGGTGAGTGTTACTGCGTCTTCTCCGGCTTAGGATGTTCATTGGTCACGTCTTGAAAAGGTTCTACACCAACATTGCCACTATACAATGTACGGCGCTGTGCCTGGCACAGACTGAAGCAACCAGAGTGCTCACCTGCATGCCGCAGGCACTTCAAATCATCTGATCGGTGGAGGTCTGCCATTTGGGATCCCCAGCAACCAACTACTGAGGACACCTCCTGAGAACAAGTCATCAATAGTTGATCCCAGGAAAACCCCTTTAAGGAATTCTGTTGCACCAGCTATGGACTTTCCTATGTAAATGGTTTGTTCCTAGAAGAACGGCTCAAAGAAAAACCCTTTGCATGTTTTACTTCGGTGGGTCTGTCCTTTGGAAGATTCCAGGTTTCACAAGCTAAACCGCAACACCAGGTAAAACTGCCGTCAGTCACTAGAACCTTCCACACTTATTCCTTTGTGTCAGCCTTGACTTATCCTGGCATACTATTCATGAACCAGAAGGATCAGGATGAACAGTCCTATTGAAGCTATGAGAAATTCTTCATTACAAGAAATTGCAGAAAGGACGGAAAAAAACCCAAAAACCATGAAGACAAATGACAACAGATTTAACCGTACGAAATATATATTTAATAACCAGCGACCATTGGCAGATACGATATTCATATTAAGAACAATGGTGAACGTACTACATAATGTGCGACATAAAACCTTAGAACTATGGACTCCAGCACCACATGACCACCAGGGACCTGCGTCAGGCGCTCACCGATACCACTTTACTTAGACCAGAGAAGTAGGATTTCTCGCGTTCACTCATCACCTCGAAATGCAGCGGCTGCCGGCAGAAGTTGCATTCTGCGGTGGAGTGTGGCTTCAGGTCCAGACCCACCTCCTTCCAGGTGATCAGCAGCTTCTCTGTGGGACAAAGAGGTTATTGCAACTTCTGGAACTCGGACCTCATTCACTGAGCAGTTTCTGCATAATCACCTTCAAGATCTCTGCTTGCTGGTCTATTGGAAAACTTAGTAATCAGACTGCACCAGAAAACTGTTTTTTTCTGCACCAAAACTTCAGACCCTTTTTAGGTCTCACTTGACCGTCTCGAAAAGGGGCGTGGCCAAGTGGAGTCCGTGTCAATTATTAGTGCGCTTTTTTTTGCACAAACTAATCGGTGTAACTTAAGCCAACCAAGATATGACAAGAGGAGAGTGCCTAAAGCGCAGCGAGATGCGCCAAATTTAATCACTGTCAAACATAACGCAGACTGCCGGTCTCTTCTAGATTTACATAGCCTAAAGTTACGATAGGAATAATACATTTTTTGCCTTTTAAATGGAAGCAAAGGGAGATTTGTCGACCTAAACCTGCTCACACAGCTGAAGGTTCGTCACAAGGTATCAGCGTAAACAATCTACTGAACTAAACTCACAGCTACACAAACGTGTTCTGACCCCAAGCTGATCAATACACCAACAGGTCGCCCGTACAGCCAGGGTGGAGACAAAAGACTAAGGGCGGGTTCATAAGGCTACTAGCACATGGACTTAAGAAGCTGCACCCGAGATCCTTGGGCACAACACATCGGAGAGTACACAGACATCCCACCAAGGTGCGGGACACCACACTCCTACAGGAGTCATTTTCATTCAAAAATTGGACAATAGGACTTATTGAGATTCTTCTTCTTCAACTTGGACAAAAAGTCAGAGTAAAAAACAGAAGCCCACATGAATGCATCCAATTATTTGAATGGGTTCCACTTCCACCCAATTCTCCAAAAAAAAAAAAAAAAAAAAAAAAAAAAAAGGTTGTCCATGTGCAAAAAGCCCAAGACAGAATCTGCTGCAGATCTGCACCAGAAGTGAGCGCTTCCTATAGAAAATCCACCATGTGGGAGCATACCCTAGAAGTTTAAAGGGCTGTCTTTTAAGAAAAAGCTGAATACTACTTTAAAGGGGTGGTCCAGGATTAGAAAAACACAGCCGCTTTTTTCCCTAACACAGCGCCACCCATGTCCATAGGGTTGTGCATGGTATTACAGCCAAGCTCCATTGAAGTGAATAGGAGCCGAGCTACAATACCAGACATTCCACAGACAAGGATGGCGCTGTGTTTGAAAGCAAGCAGTTAGATTTTTCTAACACTGGACAACCCCTTTAAAAGGGGTTGTGCCTTTACAGGCTAGTGGATACCCATGACATATCGTCCAACCACTGCGAATCCAAAAAGGTCCTGACAGGAATGGAACAGAAGATACATGTGAGCCGCCAGTCTATTCAGTTTAATGGGAGCACCGGAGATCGCCACGCGCCTGACTGGCAATTTCAAACACTCCTATTGAAATGAATAGAGCACCATTACGCACTTGTGATGTCTGCGCCATTGAAGTGGGGATCTTCAGGACCTTCGTTCCTGGAACTGGTGGGGATCCCAGCAGTCAGACCCCCGCCAATCAAAGTTATCCCCTATCTTGTGGATAGAGAACTTTATAACTTGGCACAACATCTTTAAATGAGGAGTTGAACGGCACCAATGTTTGCCTGACTCCCATTTACTGTGAATGCAGCGATCCAATCCCACTCCACCTTTATTCACTGGGACTATGGCTCTTGTGTAAAAGGCAGGAGCAATGGCTGGCAGCAAGTAGTCCATGGGACGGCTGTTGGGCACTTTACACCTGATTCATTCCCTTCCCCCCCCCATCTTCCTGCTACATTGCCTAGACTCGGGTGGGGCATTGCAATCCAGCGACCCTCCCATCCCTGCAGCTTCTAGTATTGGCACATACCTAGGAAGTAGCTCATCATCTGGGGTGTGTGGTGCGGGGTGGGTGCGATCCTCAGCAGCTCCTCTCCATGTGGGACCGTGGGATAATTAATTGCTTGTACGTAAATATCGTATTTACTCATCAGTTGGTCGCAAATCTCTGTATTTTTGGCAGCGTCTGCCACCTGGTAGGGAAGAGAATGGAAGATTAAGGGCGACTGCAGGCATAATGTGGTCATCATACAGCAGCATCTTTAGAGGGGACACTGATCACAAGAGCTGACAATCTAACGAGACTTGAGGACACAACATATAATGCACTTCTAATGTAGCTGCAGAATGGGCAGTAACATTGGAGGTTCTCTACCCTTACTTCCATGGCTGTCCAATAATCTGGCATATATATCAGGTCAATATAGGCTATGGGGATTTAGCATATGCAGAAAATACGCTCGTACACATGTATCTGCTGTGTACCTAGTATTTTAGGCACTTTAACATGCAGGACACATATGCCCATGTGAGTGAGCCCTTACGCTCAGTGTGGATTATCAAATCCAAGACCGATACTAACAACCAGTAATTACCCTTCTGCGGTATTACATCGCATCCCTTGATCAGGATCATGTGGGAAGTACCAGGTTGTGCAATCCTCAGCTCCACCCTAGTGTGCCCAGCCGCACCAGCTCCTCCAACACGTGATGCCAGCGCAGTACTCACCCTGATGGGAATGATGTGGCTGGGGCAGTGCACCACGGGGAGGCCGGCGTCCATCAGCATCTGCCGCAGAAGCTTGACGTTCCGCTGGTGCTGGCGCCTCAGAATCTGCCCCTCTTCACTCTTCAGCACCTGCACAGACGCCATAGCTCCAGCCAGCAGCATGGGCGGTAAAGATGTGGTGAAGATGAAGCCGGCAGCGTAGGAGCGGACGGTGTCTATCAGGGCACTGGTACTGGCGATGTAACCACCGACGCAGCCAAATGCTTTACCTGGTGAGGAAAAGATACCGAGTGGTGAATGGAAAGATCTACAACTTCCTGCAAAGACATTTAGCTTTCTTATTTTTTCAAGATCTCCACTTGCTGCCAGTGAAATGAAAGCCCTAATACTGCAGAGTTCCTTTTACTGTGACAGTAGAATCTAATCTGAGACCTATTTTCACTGCGTGATTCTATTAAAATATAACTTATTTCGTAGTGCAGTGATTCCCAACCGGGGCGCCGCGAGAGGCTGCCAGGGGTGCCACGGCTCTCTGGCTGGAAATCACGTCGGAAGGTAGGGGTGCGATTGGGCTTAGATAGAGGAACGGCCCTGTCACACCCCTACCTCTGGATTGGCTGTCATTAGGTGTGCTCGCCGTGCCCTCCGCAGCTCAGTTACTTACCAGCGTGTCCTCTTGCAGCCATGCATGGTCAAGTTAGGGGTGTCGACATAATACTGCTTTGGGGAGAGAGGGGGGAGAGAGGGGGGAGAGAGGGGGGGAGAGAGGGGGGGAGAGAGGGGGGGAGAGAGTCAGAACAAGGGGAGCGGGCAGAGGGCCGAGGTCAGCGCTGGAGCGGCGACAGCAGCACGCAGACCCCAGGGGTGAGTGACAGCTACACTTGCTGGCGTGTAGCTCACTGCAGACCTCGGTGTCTCGACCAGCCAAGGGATTCACACTGTATGGCTTTTGGCCTGCCCTGGAGGGAAACTTCCAGCCCAAGCAAAAAGCATCAAGATACACCAGTGCCTGTTATTACTGGGGAGGGGTAATATTGCTGGGGCTACTGTAGAGTCGCTATAACTATTGGGGCCGCTATAGGGGGTTCGCCTATTACTGCCGGGGCCGCAATAGGGGTCGCCTATTACTGCCGGGGCCGCAATAGGGGTCGCCTATTTAGGGGGTTGCTTTTACTACCGGGGCCACCAATTAAGGGGGTCGCTTTTAATACTGGGGCCACCAATATGGGGGTGGGAAAACTATTACTACATGGGGCAGATTAGTTATGGAATCTATAGTAGCTATAGCAGCAAAGTGGAAGCAATCTGCACAAAACCCGTGTGGATAATGACATGTAGTGCGGGATTTAATTTCGCAGCATGTTAATTTTAAATATAATGTATATCAAAAGCCCATCCAGCGCTCTTCCTTTTGTGTGTGTGTTTTTTTTTTGTTTGTTTTTTTAAACAGCTTATATGGATGGAGGTAAAAAAATCATATGTTGTAATAAGCCACGCCCTTAACCACGCCCCTAACCGCACCCCATATTGGTAGGGGTGCCGCATCGTAAAAATTTTTTCCCAAGGCTGAAAAGGTTGGGAAACACTATTGTAGTGTTTAAAAGTAAAGGCTCTAAAGACAAAACAAATAACATGTGGCGCGTCTCCCTCAGGTCAAAGTGGTGAAGGCCAAAACATTTTTTTTAATTGTGCAACTGGAGACTATAGGCTTTGTCTGCTGCTTTATTACTTCGGTGAACCTCACCACAAACTTTCTCAACCAGTTTTGTTATTTAGTCTGTCCCCCTTTTTTTGACAGCAAGGCAGTTGAAGGTGGCACCTTTAAATATTTTGGCCCACTTGGTATTTGAGCCTGGAAACCATTGAGTTTCCTTGTATTGCTCTGGTTCCCTATCTTTGCCAGCTTGGGACCATCGCCCAAACTGAGGGTGAACTAGTCTATTTTAATGGGACTTATCTTTAAAAAATAGATTCTTATGGATTTGATCCCCATGTAAAGCAGCTTGTCGTGACAGTTGGGGGGGGGGGGGGCTATCATTTATTCCTTCACCTTTCTTTAGGGACTAAAGCAATAGGTCCTTAACCAGTCTATTCGGTTGGAACTAATAACTAGATATAAGCGAGTTCCCGAAGAGCCGGTTATACGGTAGAAACGTATCTAACCAGTTAAACCAGTTGTTATAAAACAAACCAATCGGCTTTGACCAGTCGTTACTATCTAGCTGAATCTAAACTAGTAGTTACCAACTCCGTAGCCTTACATCTTTCAACTGCCCTGGCACTTTACCTAGAAGAAGCATTGTGTATCTAGAGCGAAGGGACCACTATTGAGATCAGCATAACCTGTAAATTCAGGTGGGGGCATTTTATTATATTTCACCTACTTTTTGCTCTTTAAGCACTTTTTTGACCCAATACTTCAGAGTTTGCTTACACTGGATACAAGTTTATTCATCTCATCAGCAACATGTTCAGGGTGATAACTCATCCACCTGTACTGTACTCCCTGCTACTGATGCTTTACCTGTGTGTCAGTCTACAATGAAGTACTAGCATTCTATTCCATCAAATAACTATAAAGTACACACCTGATAAGGAGGAGATGGGTGGGTGCTAAAACTAATGCAACACTTACCCAGAGTGCCAGAGATAATATCCATCTTATTCATGACTCCATCACGATCTCCAATCCCGCCGCCCTGGGCGCCATATAACCCGACCGCATGCACTTCATCCACAAATGTGATGGCTCCATATTCGTGCGCTACATCGCACATCTCCTCCAGGGGGCAGACGGCACCTGCAAAAGAATCATTAACACCTCAGAACAGATGTAAGGAGACAAGGAAGAAGGAAACAGTTTTATAAGAACATGTTTTACGCTCCTCAAACAAACCATCCAATGAGGCAAGAAATCCATTAAACAGAAACAATTAAACTATAAAGGGAGCACTCATCCCCCGAGCGGCACCAGATGTGTGGAAGTGGCAATAGTGGATTTCCCCTTTAAATATACTTCATTTAATATTTGCATAAGTTACACCACCTGACCCAGAATGAGTGACATAGTATGTTAAGGTTTATACGTAATGATTGTTGCTCAAAATTATGAAATTTGCACAATAACAGTTACGTCTAAACGCAAAGCCATTGCGCACTTTTCATTTGTCGCTCAGTTTAAGCCTGCATAGAAATCGCTTATTTCTCGTTATGTCTAAACGCTCCCCGCTTAGTGTGTAACATAGGAATGTGAAGCGCTGAACGAGGACTTAGCAATTCTCAGCAGTGATCGACTGTCTAAACATTCAGCAAGAGCGCCAACAACTAGCGGTGACGACACTCGCGTGCTCATTGTGAGACTCGTTCATGTAAAAGGGGCATTAGTCATTACGTCCATCCAGTTTAGCCTTTGATTTCTAAGCGGGACCACCGCATGTAGTCTACAGGACGACAGCAGCTCCACTGAAGTTACAGCACAGACTGATGACCAATATATGGTCGCACTTCCTGCTGTGTGAATCATATCTACATGTAGACTATAATCCCCGGTTGTCAATTTACTAACATGGAGCAATTGTGCACACAGGAAAGAAAGTTGTGCAAGTGTTATGTAACTGATGCATAAAGTTCCACAATTTCCTTTACTCCTTGCCATTTTCAAGGTCTCAGTTTGCCGTTACAGGATGGAAACGTAGGGGGTAGATTTACTAATGCGATTGCAACTAGACTTACCGCATTATGTAGTATCACACATTATGTAGTATCCATACCTACTTATGGAACACATGCATTTCGCTTCTCAAGGGGGGTGGGGTGTGACTTAGAAAGATTTGTAACTTAAGGGCTTTTCTTCCTTTTTCAACAGATGATCTATCCTCTGGATAGATCATCAGTAACTGATAGACATGGGGGGGGGGGGGGGTGCGCGTGGGTTGGGTTTGCCAGGTCAGTCAGCAAATCAGCCAGCCCACCGTCAGTGAAGCGGGCCAAACAGTCATCAATGGGAGAGCTGCGCAGCTACAGCATTTCCTGCTCCTCTCCAAGCCAAGGCGTGACATCCAGTCCTACTTAGGAGAGGAGCAGTAAAAAGGGAGGGGCAGCACAGAACTCGCATTGATTTTCTAGCACTTCTACTATATGTGCTGACTGCTGGTGACAATGTCTGATGATCAGCTGATGAAAGGGGGTCTTCTGCTTGGGACCTCCATCCAACTACTACTGATCTAGCCAGAGGTTAGGTTAATAGTTTGCACATGCTCCTAAATTCTGGCCAACCAATAGGCTGTATGAACTTAAAGTGTCTAAAGATGCGCCAAATTAAAGGTCCTTTTACACGCTACGATTATCGCTTAAACAACCGCATGACTGAATGAACTGCCGACATTTTTTAATACAATTACATGTGCAGATAATGGCTTTAAATCGCCTACATTCCCCCCCCTCCCCGAGTTGTTTGCTCAGCCAAGCATGCTTGCACATTGTCCTCCATTGCATTAATTATCTTGTATAAGGTCGTATGATCTGTTAATATCGATATTTTACTGTGCAGTCCCTCTATCAGTCCCCATTCTGTTTAATATATTTATCAACGACCTGATACTGAACGGCTCCAAACCACAGCTGAATGACTAGTGCACGACTGCCCGAGTTAACATGTAACGATTATTGCTCACTTTCGGCCGTTTGAACGAATTTTGAGTGATAATTGTTGCGTGTAAAAGGGCCTATAGTCACCATGATTGCTGCTTGCTGGCAATAAAGAAACACATTTACGAGGTTGCAGAATGTTTGTGTAAAGGGTAATAAAATGTAAATCGCTCACCGTCCATGGAATGCACAGTCTCAAACGCCACAATCTTGGGAACGGAGGGGTCGGAATTCTTCAGCAGCTCCCGGAGATGAGAGACGTCATTATGGCGAAAGACGTACTTGGGCACGCGGCTGTTCCGGATCCCCTGGATCATAGAGGCGTGGTTACCAGCATCAGAGTAAATCTCACAACCTGTACGATCAGGATTTAAAGTCAGAGGTCAGCATTCAGCTCATCAATACATTCCTAGATACACATGAGCAGAGGTAACTGCAGTCTACAGCTCCCTGTTATCAGCCTTTTAAAAGTGTGTCTTTCAATGGGATCGCTGTAGAAGCCTCCCTGACTGTGATCAATACTCTATATCACAATATAAAAGGTTCTCAACACCGGAGATATTAGTCACATATCAGCTGCTCCCCTTATAATACTCCAGTAATGATATGTGACTGGTATCAGCCTTTCATCTTATAATGCTCCAGTGCCGATATAATCTTCAGAGTCATTTACATCATATGTGACTGATATCAGACACAGCTCTTAGAACGCTCCAGCAGCAACATAACGTCCAAGGCATGTAGGTTACTGACCCTTAAAAAGCACTGAGCCAAAACCCCTTTAATCCAGTAGGCTGACAGCAGATATTGGCAGCACATCACTGGAAAGGTATAATAGCTCACACAAGGCTGATATTTCATAATCTCCTGGTTGAATATTACACTCCCGTCCTGTTATACAATGCCAAGAGCCAGCGACCAGCAGCTCTCCAGCCAACCGAGGCCTTCAGCCCATGCTGAGCCTTATAGTATCACCCCAGACAGATGGATGTCACGCTCTAGAGCTGCAGGAACCCAACCAAGATGGTGACTCTTAGACCTGCCTGGAAGAGTACAATGGACACACTGAGCATCTAGTCAGAACTTACCCCACCGCAGTCACTTACCGGGCAGCATTTTAGCCAGCGTGAAGAGAGTGGAGTCATTCGCCACGAAGCAGGAGGAGAACAGCAGAGCGGCATCTTTACCGTGCAGGTCGGCCAATTCATTCTCCAGCTCCACATGGAACTTACTTGTCCCCGAGATGTTCCTGGTGCCACCCGCTCCAGCGCCATGTTGTTTCAGGGTCTCCCTATAGAAACATACAAGAGACGAGCGGTTCAGGCCGAGGGAGGGTGGAGCAAGCGCTGCACACATTTAAAAGGGGAACTTCATAAACTAATCCTTAATTAGGTAACTTTCCAAAGGCTTCATGTAATCTTTACACAAGCGGACTGCGGCACAAAGGTCACCCTGCGGCTGGAGGCGTGGAGGCTTTACCTCATACAAACTTCCTCATTGCTTGGCACATATCACTTGCCCAACGTTTTACTAGTCAGTGACAGATGGCTACTGTGGGGCTTCCACTTTACTAGAATAAGGCTTATCTGGATCACCACATCTATTGTGATACCAAGTTTATAAACTTGATAAGCAAAAGATTTTCATTGTGCAGGTTGTTACAAGGCGTAGTAATACCATTATACATCTAGCTATAGATTTTATATTTCTAATTTCAGTATTTTATCCATTAAAACATGCTTTTCTGGAAGAAAAAAAAAAAATAGCTTCATTTTTTGTAAACTATTTTTTTTCCCCTTTAAAACTTTATTGAACTCTGACACTATTTTTAGGTCCCTGAAGATGCAAATCAGTCAAATCGCTGAGATAGTACATTGCATTACTTATAGTGCATTCTACTAAGCCTATGACACCAGCCTATTAGACTGTGCTGGAGCCTAATAGACAGAGTTAAATGGCAGACATGGACACTTGTCATACTTCTGGCTGCCATGGGAACCCATTGGTACCTTACGATGGCACTGTGGGGTGTCAATGGCAGACAGACAGAGACACCCCCCCCCCCCTCCTACCCCCCATCTGCTCACATGCCGCTATTGATTGCGGCATGTAAGGGGTTAAACTGACAGGATCTGCGGTTTCTCTGCTCCCGGTGGTTAGAGCAGAAGCCTGGATGTCAGTCAGCTAAGCCACCGCCTTGCTAAGATGTGCAGATTGAAAGCCCATTTGTGAGGTCAGTAATAAAAAAAAAACAAAAAAAAAAAAAAAAAAAAAGGCCGTATTGTGGTCCCGAAGGGGTTAAGCAATTATCCAGGCTATTAAGCCAAATGTCCACGGCAAGCGCAGATTTTCAATGCGGATATCCGCAGCGGATCATCTTAAGGCCTCCTTACCACGAACGGATTTCCGACGCGTAATTCGCGGCGAAAATCCGCTGCGTTGCCCGCAGCTATTAGGTTCTATTGAACCTAATAGCACAATGCTCACGGTGCGGAATTCCCGTCCTCACCCACGGCATGCTTTATTTGTCGCGGGTTTACCCGCGGCCGGCTCCCATTGCAGTCAATGAAAGCCGTCCGTTCACGCTATCTTCCGTTGTAGCACAGCGGAAGATAGCGTGAAAAAGCTTCCCCGCCTACCACCGCCGCGTCATGTGACGTGGTGGCTGGGGAAGCATCATGCGGGAGCGAGAACGCCGGATCCGCTGGTAAGTATGGGGTCTCTGGGGGGCGCCGTGACGGGCTTCGTCGCGGAATATTCCGCGGCGGAGCCCGTCACGGCCGTGTGCAGCCGGCCTAAAATTGACTTTTAATGGCTTGCGGGTGATCGCAAAAAGATGAATGGAGCCACATCCACATGTGATCCGCGATAAAATAGAGCATGCTGCGATTTTAGATCCACGTGGGGCATCCACAAAGCGCCTAAAAATCAAACCCGCAGGGTTTACTTTCGTTGCGGACGCCCCATTGTTTCCTATGGGCGGCTAGAGCTGCAGATTTAATAAATCAAATGCGCACGTGGACATTGGGCCTTAGACTTCTTAGTGGTAAAGTGAAGCCTGGCTTCTATCTGGGTCATGGCACACATTACCTCCGCCTCCACAAAATTGTGTCTTTATGCAACCATGGCCTTTGTATCACGGACTATAAACAAGACTCTGCGGCGGACGTCACTTATATAAACGCAGTGGGCGCTTTACGAAAGGACGTTTATCTAACTGGGGCCGTGAAAGACGAGAGGAAATTACAAGAGGCAGCGAGACTGACCCAAATCCAGCGGCCCCAATAATAATCAGATTCAGGTCAGACTGTAACATTATCACCCCTTTATCTGATGTGGATGGAGGAACTACTGCAGTGTACTGTGTGGCCCTGGCTCAGAGCCCCGCAGGAGAATAAAAATTATTTTTTTAAAATTTTCATATCCATCTATCACATATATACATACACATACATACATATTATAGCCCTCACTCACAGACTCGCCACTAATTCTCTAACTTCCCAGTGTTGGACAAATGTGAAATTTGGCACAAACATTCTTTAGGTCCTATATAGGAAAAGTAAAGGGGTCGCAACTCGATTATTCAATGCTAAGTGCAAAAGTATTGGCGCCCCTGCATAATGTAACTTCCCGGTGTCGTACAAACATGAAATTTGGCACGACCATTCTTTAGGTTTTAAATAGGAAAAGTAAAGCGGTCACAATTTGAAAATTCAATGCTAAGTGCAAAAGTATTGCACCCCTGTGTAATATACCTAATCTAATTCTCTAACTTCCCAGTTTCATACAAACCTAAAATTTAGCGCAACCATCCTTTAGTTCCTATATAGGAAAAGTAAAAGGGGGTCACAACTCGATTATTTAATGCCAAGTGCACCCCTATGTTATATAACTTCTCGTGTTGTACAAGCGTGAAGTTTGGCGAGAGCATTCTTTAGTTCCTACATGAGGAGAGTAGGAGGGATGGCACATTCAGCAGAGGGACATCGGTACATGCAGCCTGTGGAGAATCTAACGCTCCACTATGCGTATACATATTTTATTCCTCGGTTCCTCTAAAGTAATCACCACTTCATAAAATTTTCCATGCAAACAACACGTAAACACCTGTATCAAATTAACTCGGGCGCGGCTGGATATATCAGCTAGTCACCCTATTTTATAGGTCACATGCCGAGATGAGCAGCTACAGTACAGAAATGGTCATCATGCAATGAAGTTATGGATTTAGTCTTAAAGGGAACCTGTTACCTAAAGGATTCCTTTCAATCCACCATAGACAGCGTTAAGTATGACAAGCAGAGCACACGTGCTTTTACCCCGGAGGCCCATTAGCAGAAATTCTTACTTTTGAAAGTAGTGCGCCCGCTACACAAACAATCCGCCTTGAGTCAAAAAGGGCGACACCATAAGACCTCCAAAATCAGCACGTCCCTGTCATAACCCGTCCCCTACGCCCACTCGTCACCTCACCATGTATGCATGTCAGCGCTAAAGTCTTGAGGGGGTAGTCTGCCCCTCCGGTCAGGTCTTCTGATACAGGCGCAGAGTGCCTGTAAAGTTTAGATACACGCCTTGCTTCACTGTGCATGCGCTGGGAAGACGCGGCTGGAGGGGCACACAGCGCCAATGTGCATACCGAGGGAAGCAGCGAGCGGGAGGAGAGGGTATGGCAGTGATGTGCCAAATCAGAGGGATCTTGAGGCGGCCTGTGACTCAAGGCAGATGATTTGCATACAGGATGTGCTACTTTCAGGGCGTTTTCACATGGGCAAGTGCAATGTTTATTTCTATATATAAATAACTCGCATGAAAGTCTCATCTGCACGCAAGTGTGATTCGATTTTTAATTTTTTTATAGCGCCCATAAAAAAAGTATAAGCGATATCGTGCAATTTTGGCATGGTGTATTTTTTTCTGCTGACGTTCATTCCATTAATTTGGAAGCTCTGACCTTTGCTGATGCGGCAGTACTAAATAGGTTTTGTTTCTTAAATTTGGAATATGAGAAGTTGTTTTTTTGTTTTTTTTTACTTTTAGTACAGTCATAATCTTATTTTTCACACCCATAGGGGACTTGAACTTGCAATTATTTGATCACTTATACCATATACTGCAATACAGGCCATTTCTGCCAGCATTCTATCAGGACAAACTACAGGCATAACTATATGGCAACCTTCAGGGCTTTCAGAAGGCTCTGGACTGCCATGACAACTGAAGCAATCAAACAGTGAAGGAGCTGCTTGGAACCCCCAAACTCTGATTGGGGCAATTCAATGCCGCTGTCAAAACAACAACAACGCTGATCTCAGCTGTTAGTGGGCATCAGCTGTCAAGGACAGCTGGTACCTGTTATGTATGCAGAAGGCTCATGATCCCCGACACAGGAGAATGTATGTGTACAACCCAAAACGTCAATGGTGACACCCAGCTTTCCCAGGATCAGATAACTAGGCGACTAATGAATAACACTTCAAGGATTTTTCTTAAAACTTGTTGAAATGGGCAAGAAAAGCCAAAAAGTGAAACTCACATGACGGCTCCGACTACTTTCGGATGGCGGCTCATCCCCAGGTAATCATTGCTGCACCAGACCGAAACAGTCTTCTTAGTGATCAGCGAATCCGAATAGTCATCAGCCATGGGAAACACCTGAGCGCGCCGGTTGACGGTCTTGAAGACGCGGTAGGTGTGATCCTCTTTCTTTTCTTCTATTTTTTTTTCAAAGAAGCGGTCGTATTGGAAAGTGCGCACAGCTTTAAGAGAGAAAAAAATGTATATAAAAGCCATAAATAGAGGATTACACTGAACATTATTCTGTAGAGGTTTCACTTGCTGTATTGTGCAATCTAATTACAAGGTAAATACTGTCTCGGGGGTGGAGAACGCCCACCGTGATCCTGTCCACACACCAGGCTCGTCTTACCAGCTCAGTTATGTAATAATGATTAATTAGTACTGAAGGATTCAGCAGCCGAACAATAAAGGAATTAAACCTTATTTCTATATCGCAGGGTTTAAGTTCTCTGGATACAACCTGCAGGGTAAAGAATGGAGGTTTTTGTAATATATATGTATAGAGGTGATCCCGGATTTATTCTTGACATCCCAAACCTCCATTCCTTACACTGCGGGCTGCATCCAGAGAACTTGTAAGTGTTATTAGAGTCCTAATTAATCTTTGGGAGTTTTAGTAAGGGCCGAAGGGGACACTTACCTCTCGGCATGTTGTCCTGGAGGAGATGAGACACCAGCTCAGGCTTTGGGAATTGCTCCAAGACTCCCATCTTCCTCTGCAGCTTTGGTTTAGACATGGCCGCCTCCACTGCAGGTGACGAGTTCACATCTGAAAGACAATACAGGAAGGGGTGTCAAATAAAAGGTAATCCACTGACAAAGCAGTGAGAATAGAATGCGAGCCGAGCCCATTGTTGTACTGCCACATATTAATCTCTGCAGCTATAAAGAGGGAGCAGCCAAGGAGTGAAAACAGCGATGAAAGCCACAAGCAGCACATTATAAAGAGCAGTAATGGCGGTCAGATTTATGGCCACTCTCAGTGCTGCAAGAAGTAACTGAAGACAATGGCGCACATTGTGGTGGTCCGCTGCGGCGCAGTACATACCCTTCCTCAGGCTCTGCATTTCGTGTACGTCCTCCTGTAAGGCAAGGCTGGCCTTGCGGAATACGCTGCTGTTCTCCTGACTCAGCTGAGCAGCCAGGAAGGGGCACTTTGAGGCACTCTGACTGCTGCTGGCAGCTCCAGGGTGGTCAGCCGGTGTATGGGTCGCAGTGGAGGGGGCAGCCGCTGCAGTCATTGGAGGCTCAACATCTGGCAAAGACAAAATTAACATTTTTGATGTAGGTTCTCCATAACTGAATTATTAGCCAGTCGTAGAAAGGACTATAAACCTCGGAGTGCTGTATTCAAGCATATGGTTTGCTACAAAACTTACCACTTGTATCCATAAGCAGCGGCGCCCCAAGCCTTTAATCAAGACATGTCTGAAGTGACAGATTAATATTGTCCCTCTTAGTGCCCTTATAGTAATCAGATCCTTCATAATGCCCCTCATAGTCATAGTGACCCCCAATAGTACTACTGGGGCCATTAAGGGATCACTATTAATAGTGACCCCTATAGCAGCTCCAGTAGTAATAGTGACCCCCTATAGCAGCTCCTTTCCAATCCAACTTGTATCCTGGTTTTCCTAGTGGGCTTACTCTTTTTCTGCTGTTATACAACGGCGCTATATGCTGGCTAGGGCCAGTATTGCATGAGGTGACACGTTGGATAGGCTCCGACAGCAGAGAGGCTGGCAATATACAGTAAGAGAACTCCGACGGGCGTCTTCCAACATCGGAGCTGTACAGCCTTAAATCATAATGTCTTTAGACGTCAGACAGTGGGTTGGAAAGGGTTAATGGACCACCAGCTGGGCAACAACCCAACAAGCATTGAACGCTCTCCATCTGCAGCTCCTGTCCGGCGGCCACCACTACTGTAATCCATCTGACCTATGACCTGTCCCCTAGTAGTTGTGCAGGAACACAGGTGTGAGGGGAGAGATCAGGGGGTCGCAGACTGATAACAACAGCAGCAGCCATTAGCCAGGAGCTGTGGATGGAGCAAGTTCAGTTCTTGTTGGGTTGCTGCTCAGCTGACTTACAGATCATTAATATGGCCGGTAAAAAATAAATACTCTCCGGGTCAGTGACTCAATGGCTGGGTGGCAACCTTAGTGCTGCCCGTCTAGGATCCTGCAAACTGCCGCCTGAGGCAGCAGTCTCGTGTTGCCTCATGGTAGGGTGCCTCTGCCCATAGGTATAATTGGTCAAATTAGTTCAGAGGTGCCGGCTTCTCTATGTCTGTAGGACAGTAGTATACCACGCGTCTCTGTACCACAATTAGTATGTCCAACATATGCATTGTTTTTATATGCTAATAGGAAGGGCATGGAAGCATAAAGCTGTAGGTTTTCATATGTTAAACGTGTACTTTTTGTTCTCAAAATGTCTGAAAAACGTGTTAAACTGCAAAGAAAAAGAAAAGTAGAACATTTAAACCGGACACAGATGTGTGGAAATACGCCTTCTACCCCATTTGTTTAATATAAAAAAATGAACGGAAGCACGTGGAAAGAATTCAGTTTTTTGGTGAAAACCCATTGAAATCAATGAGTTTTTTGCCTTCGTTGCATCAACATTGTGGGGTCTGAACTGGAAGGACCTGTGTGTTTTCGGCCCGTTACCATGTTACCTTGTGCTGCCCTGGCCTAGAAACATGACTGAACAAACCGTGAAATGAGCTTCATTCAACTCTGTATCCAAACAACTAGAATAGAACGTTAGATACATTGTTGCAACACGGAGTGACCAGCACAAAGCGCAGAACGCCATGAACTTCCCGGGAGGTGCAGAAGCTTCGGGAAGGCAAAAGAAAAAAAAAAACGAATGAAATATTAACCCAAGAACTGGTTTACCCCCAGCGCTGTCACAGCTCAGGTGCACCGCAGTTCACAGATTAGCCTGATCCAGAGCCAAGGAGATGCTGATCTCTGGCACACTTCATCGGGCGCGATGCCAGGAAGGGTCGGACTCAGGAATTTGCACACAGCTGGCAGAACTTCACTAACCCTACAGAGTTTAGGATTGCAAGAGACAAAGTGGGGCAGCTCTGTGCCAGATACAAGATTTCATCCACCAGCTGCAGGACACACAACACTGAAAAAAACGGACACGGCGTGGATTTAAGATCCGCACCGCATGTCAATTTCGCAACAAAGGGTGCAGTTTTTGCTGCAGAATTTCCACCTCAGAATGCCCACTGCGGACCTTCCGCAGCAAATTCGTCCCGCACTGACGAAGCCCAAGGGTGAATGCCCACGAACGGATTTCTTCCACGTTTCCCACAGCGGAAATCCACGCGTGAATTCCGGGGCTATTAGGTCCTATTGAACCTAATATCTTTCTGCCTGTCAGTGCTCACATGCGGAATTCTACCGCAGATTTCCGCAGCGGGAAATAAATCGCGGCATGTTCTATTTGCCGTGGATTTATGCCACGGAAGATCTCCATTAATTATTTTTAATTGCAGTACTCCCACAGCGTAAATCCGTGGGCGTGTGCCGTGACGCTCGTGGGCATGAGCTCTAAGAGTGGAGCTTGCATAGAAGGGCAGGGACTCCAGTGGCGCAGCATTAGAGACGTTTCTATTTACATAGACTGTTGGATTAAAGGGAATCTAAGAGCAGGGATGTTTACAGACCAGATAACTGCTACTTTATCAAATCCAACTTCACACATTTCTACAGCAGTCTGACAATCAGGGACATTTGATAATCCAGCACCTCCATTATAGTGTTTGCGGCACAATTAGAAGTTATTCCCCATTCACAGAATAGCCGTAGAATAAGGGATAACTTGCGGATTGGTGGGGGTCCCACCGCTGAGAGCCCTGCTGATCTCAAGAATGGGACTCTGATGTCCCGCTCTCCTCTGCGCAGCGAATGGAGCGGTGGCCAAGCACGCACGGTCAGCACTCCATTCATTTCAACTGGACTGACAGAAACAGCCCAGCAGCACCCACTGCAGTACCTCTGTAGTCACACTGGCAGTGAATGGAGCACTAGTGCACTCGCATGACCAGCGCTCCAGTTTCATCTGCAGACTTGAGACCACTGCACTACCCATGCACCATCGTCCATTATGACAGCATGGCAATGGGGAGCCGTTACTATAAAAAGTCCATCCCCGGACTCCATGGAACATGCCCTATGAGCATCATAACTTAGTTTATGGCGCTCAAAGGGTGCGACAGGTTCCCTTTAAGTTAATTAAGCCCTAACCTACTAAGAGTTTTCGAACAGAATTAGTACTTTTCATGCCTGATCTCAGCTGAGGCCATAACAGGGCGACATGTAACCTTTGTGTCACTCCCACTGTGATCCAAGAGTAATCTGCTGGTGAGGCCGCTTATCACTCTCATTTACAGTCTTAGTGAAGGGTGAGCAAACAAGGCAAGAACATTCCAGAAGTCCAATGCTCAGAGGGTTAAAGGGTGAAAATCACAACACGGCCAGATAAGGTGGTAATAGATGAGAAGTGCCAATCACACAGGGCATAGGGGCTGGGCACTATAAACTGAGGCTGCAGCCCCTGAGGTGGTCACAAGACAATGGAGGGTCACTAGAGGCCTTGTATTCTAGTAAAGCGATTCCAAGAACCTCATGGAATTGTTAGTTAAGCAATTGTTTATCATGATTAAATGGATGGTAACTACTACCCCCAGCATCTATAGACGATATTCTGCACATTACAGGCTGCTGATCTTACTGCGATTGCTGCCCGACGTCTCCTTGGTCTCCTGGTGGTGCACGGCGGACGTGCTCAGCTGGGCACTGGCCAGGGGTCGAGGCGCCATCATCACAGGGCAGTTCTGGGCGTAAGAGATCAGAGATTTTCCAGCTTTCTGCAAGAAGGTCTGCGAGACCCTGGAGAGGAAAGGGCAGCGGCGGACGATCGCTTCCATCGTGGTCACTGGATCTATGAGGAAGACAAGAGTCAGTATCACCGCAGGTCACACAGGATAAAACTCAATTCTGACAGCAGCATTTAAATGGCCGGTCGCCCATCTGTGATGGGAGTGCCAGGTGCCGTTCGGCTGGCAGGGCTGTCGTGTATTTCTGCCTATGAAGTGATTTAATAGAATTCTGGCAAAGAGTTCATATACTGCAATACTAAATTATTGCAATTTTTGGTATAAGTGATCAAACAGTCGCAAGTTCAAGTCTCATATGGGGACAAAGAACCAAAATCATGATACGGACCATTTCACAATAGTGGGTTTTGCAGTTTTGTGGTGGGAGCTACAAAATGGAAAGAAAAAAAAGTTTCCATTTTTCCTGCCGGTAGAAATGACCGAAGCCCTGAAGCCTTTGTGCTTCACTTCACTCCGGTTTTGTTTCTTTAGCACCACACTGGAACGAGAGCGCAGACACACCGAGCCGAAAACATTTAGCATCGCCTCAGCCAGAAATGTCTGATCTAGCAGAGCAACACATTATCCTGCAGGAGGCGTAACAACAAGTCACACAATGCCAGAATTGTACTTTTTTGGTCTCCATCGCCAAGAAAAAAATTAAATAAAAAAAAAAGTAATTAAAAACTTGCACTGCCCAGTACATAGCTATAATGGAAATCTGCATCCAATGTTTATCAATACTGTGGCCAGATATGCACATCTGTTTGTATCGGAATCTCCATGCTTGTTTATAATGTACTTTATTTCCACTGTGAAAATTAATAAAATATTTGTTTTAAAAACTTGCGCTGCCCTCCAAGGTGGCACCGATGTGAAGCTACAATCACCCTGCAAGCAGCCCCGATGCAAAGACACGTCCGACCGCGGCGGCAGGAAGAGCAAACAAATAATACAATCAGAGAACATTTGGTCCCGCTGTCCTAGTGCAGGTCCGTGCGACCCTCATGTGATATTCGCAGCAGTGTGCCCCCCATCCCCCAAAGATGGCAGAATCGCATTATTCTTGTCATTTCACCCCCTTACAATGTCCTAAAAAAAGTGGTAAAAGTTTCCATCATATTACTGAAAAATACAAACTTGTCCCACCAAAAACACGGAGCCCCCGGACAGCGATGTCACGCGTAAAAAGTGAAGCGGGTTTTTTTATTTTCATTTTTTGGGGGGCGGGGGATAAAGAGAGAAAAATATAAATTAAAAAAAATAATAAAAATTCCCCCATAACCGTATTCTAGCGCATATTCCATGCGGGGGTTTCGCGCAGGTAAGACACAGTAACAATCTCTAGATTGTTTTCAATGGTGCCTCGTACAAAAACCACCACGGCACCACTTTGGCACATATTACGCATGTACACACCCCTAGACAGCGTATGGGGACCGTCAGCAGGCAGCGAGGGCGCAACACACCGCTTACATGCTGTGGGCTCCCGCACTGCTGTAACCCACCTGTGTGAGCGCCAAGGGCATGAAACACCAATAATTTACCAAAATCACACATTAAATACATCATTCAGCCAGAGAACAGTGGGGGAAAAACTGAGCTTACATTAACCCCTTATGAGACCCCTCATTAACCCTTTATCAGACCCCCCCCCCATTAACCCCTTATCAGACCCTCTATTAACCCCTTATGAGACCCCTCATTAACCCTTTATCAGACCCCCCCCCCCCATTAACCCCTTATCAGACCCCCTATTAACCCCTTATCAGACCCCCATTAACCAACATTTAGTGGGGGAAAAACACAAATCTGATAAAAGATACGAGTCCTATAAAGAAGCGGCCGTACGAGGCGCCCTCTGACCCTCCCTGCAGGGGTCCAATCAGCGGTCAGCCCCTGCGGTGGTACTACAACTCCCAGCAGGGCTCTACAGGCGGGTGTTCGGGTCACTCACACTCCTTATGCGGTGCTTGACGCTCTCGGGAATCCCTGCGATCTGTGACAAGCGCCGCAATGTCACCAGGTGAAGAAGGGTCTTCCGGCTGACGGGCGCGCCTATTGGTCCATGCCCCTCTACCCTACCGACCAATCAGCTCCAGAAAGATGACCTTCTCCAACCAATCACAGCGCCACTACGTGTGACGTCATTCATCCGAGTCTCCCATTTAACCCCTGTCTAACAGCGGCTCCCGGTGTGTACGGGGCGCAATAAGGGGCGTGTCAGTCGTGCGGATCCGGTGGAGGGAGTCTCCTGCCGTTATAATCTATCAGATCATTGCAAATCATCAATCTCTTTGGGAGCAAACAAGTGTCCCGATATGCATAAAACGGAGAGCCGGACAGCCCGGGCAGCGCACATTGTTAGCGTTAGCGCTCTGGGAATAGCAGCAGCACAAATAATAGCGATCAGATAGTAGGGATACCACCAAAAATACTGAACGATGTAGAAGGGGTGTGGTCAGAGGCGTGGCTTATCAGAACATACTATTTTATCACTCAGTGGCCCCAGTAGTAATAGCGCCCCCTTTCAGTGGTCATAGTGCACCCTCTTATTGCCAGCGATAGTAATGATGCGCCTCCTTAATGACCCCCATAATAATAGTGACCCCAATAGTAATCATGTGCCCCCTTAATGTCCCTTATAGTAATAGTGACCCCAATAGTAATGGTGCGCCTCCTTAGTGTCCCCTATAGTAACAGTGACCCCAATAGTAATGATGCGCCTCCTTAATGTCACCTATAATAATAGTGACCCCAATAGTAAGGATGTGCCCACTTAATGTCCCCCATAGTAACAGTGACCCCAATAGTAATGGTGCGCCTCCTTAATGTCCCCTATAGTAACAGTGACCCCAATAGTAATGGTGCGCCTCCTTCATGTCCCCTACAGTAACAGTGACCCCAATAGTAATGATGTGCCCCCTTAATGACCCCTATAGTAATAGTGACCTCAGTAGTAATGGTGCACCTCCTTAATGTCCCCTATAGTAATAGTGACCCCAATAGTAATGGTGCGCCTCCTTAATGTCACCTATAATAATAGTGACCCCAATAGTAATGATGTGCCCCCTTAATGTCCCCTATAGTAACAGTGACCCCAATAGTAATGGTGCGCCTCCTTAATGTCCCTTATAGTAATAGTGACCGCAATAGTAATGATGCGCCCCTGTAATGTCCCCTATACTAATAGCGACCTCAATAGTAATGTTGCGCCCCATAATGTCCCCTATAGTAATAGTGACCCCAACAGTAATGCTGTGCCTCCTTAATGTCCCCTATAGTAATAGTGACCCCAATAGTAATGGTGCACCTCCTTAATGTCCCCTATAGTAACAGTGACCCCAATAGTAATGTTGTGCCTCCTTAATGTCCCCCATAGTGACGTCAGCAGTGATGGTGTGCCTCCTTAATTTCCCCTACAGTAATAGTGACCCCAATAGTAATGGTGCGCCTCCTTAATGTCCCCTATAGTAATAGTGACCTCAGTAGTAATGGTGCGCCTCCTTAATGCCCCCTATAGTAATACTGACCCCAATAGTAATGGTTCGCCTCCGTAATGTCCCCTATACTAATAGTGACCTCAGTAGTAATGGTACACCTCCTTAGTGTCCCCAATAGTAACAGTGACCCCAATTGTAATGGTACACCTCCTTAATGTCCCCTATAGTAATAGTGACCCCAATAATAATGATGTGCTCCGTTAAAGTCCCCTATAGTAATAGTGACCCCAATAGTAATGATGCGCCCCCGTAGTTTCCCCTATACTAATAGTGACCCCAATAGTAATGATGCGCCTCCTTAATGTCCCCTATAGTAATAGTGACCCCAATAGTAATGATGCGCCCCGTAATGTCCCTTATAGTAATAATGATCTCAATAGTAATGATGCGCCCCCGTAGTGTCCTCTATAGTAATAGTGACCCCAATAGTAATGGTGCGCAACCTTAATGTCCCCTATAGTAACAGTGACCCCAATAGTAATGTTGTGCCTCCTTAATGTCCCCCATAGTGAACTCAGTAGTAATGGTGTGCCTCCTTAATGTCCCCTATAGTAATAGTGACCTCAGTAGTAATGGTGCGCCTCCTTAATGTCCCCTACAGTAATAGTGACCCCAATAGTAATGGTGCGCCTCCTTAATGTCCCCTATAGTAATAGTGACCTCAGTAGTAATGGTGCGCCTCCTTAATGCCCCTATAGTAATAGTGACCCCAATAGTAATGGTGCGCCTCCTTAATGTCCCCTATAGTAATAGTGACCTCAATAGTAATGGTGCGCCTCCTTAATGCCCCCTATAGTAATAGTGACCCCAATAGAAATGGTGCACCTCCTTAATGTCCCCTATAGTAATAGTGACCTCAGTAGTAATGGTACACCTCCTTAGTGTCCCCAATAGTAACAGTGACCCCAATTGTAATGGTACACCTCCTTAATGTCCCCTATAGTAATAGTGACCCCAATAATAATGATGTGCCCCGTTAAAGTCCCCTATAGTAATAGTGAACTCAGTAGAAATGGTGTGCCTCCTTAATGTCCACTATAGTAATAGTGACCTCAATAGTAATGATGCGCCCCCGTAGTGTCCCCTATAGTAATAGTGACCACAGTAGTAATAGTGCACCTCCTTAGTGTTCCCTATAGTAATAGTGACCCCAATAGTAATTGTGCCCCCCCCCTCATGTCCCCTATAGTAATAGTGAACTCAGTAGTAATGGTGTGCCTCCTTAATGTCCCCTATAGTAATAGTGACCTCAATAGTAATGATGCGCCCCCGTAGTGTCCCCTATAGTAATAGTGACCTCAGTAGTAATGGTGCGCCTCCTTAATGTCCCCTATAGTAATAGTGACCCCAATAGTAATGATGCGCCCCCGTAATGTCCCCTATAGTAATAGCGACCTCAATAGTAATGATGCGCCCCATAATGTCCCCTATAGTAATAGTGACCTCAGTAGTAATGTTGCGCCTCTTTAATGTCCTCTATAGTAATAGTGACCCCAACAGTAATGGTGTGCCTCCTTAATGTCCCTTATAGTAATAGTGACCCCAATAGTAATGATGTGCCCCCTTAATGACCCCTATAGTAATAGTGACCTCAGTAGTAATGGTGCACCTCCTTAATGTCCCCTATAGTAATAGTGATCTCAGTAGTAATGGTGCGCCTCCTTAATGCCCCCTATAGAAATAATGACCCCAATAGTAATGGTGCGTTTCCTTAATGTCCCCTATATTAATAGTGACCTCAGTAGTAATGGTACACCTCCTTAGTGTCCCCAATAGTAACAGTGACCCCAATTGTAATGGTACACCTCCTTAATGTCCCCTATAGTAGTAGTGACCCCATTAATAATGATGTGCCTCGTTAAAGTCTCCTATAATAATAGTGACCTCAGTAGTAATGGTGTGCCTCCTTAATGTCCCCTATAGTAATAGTGACCTCAGTAGTAATGGTGCGCCTCCTTATTGCCCCCTATAGTAATAGTGATCCCAATAGTAATGGTGCGCCTCCTTAATGACCCCAATAGTAATAGTAACCTCAGTAGTAATAGTGCACCTCCTTAATGACCCCTATAGTAATAGCGACCTCAGTAGTAGTGGTACGCCTCCTTAATGACCCCCATAGTAATAGTGACCTCATTAGTAATAGTGCACCTCCTTAATGTCCCCTATACTAATAGTGACCTCAGTAGTAATGGTACGCCTCCTTAGTGTCCCGTATAGTAATAGTGACCCCAATAGTAATGATGTGCCCCCTTAATGACCCCTATAGTAATAGTGACCTCAGTAGTAATGATGCACCTCCTTAATGTCCCCTATAGTAATAGTGACCCCAATAGTAATGATGCGCCCCCGTAATGTCCCCTATAGTAATAGCGACCTCAATAGTAATGGTACGCCTCCTTTATGTCCCCCAAAGTAATAGTGATCCCAATAGTAATGGTGTGCTTTCTTAATATCCCCTATAGTAATAGCGACCTCAGTAGTAATGGTACGCCTCCTTAATGTCCCCTATAGTAATAGTGACCTCAGTAGTAATGTTGCGCCTCTTTAATGTCCCCTATAGTAATAGTGACCCCAACAGTAATGGTGTGCCTTCTCAATGTCCCTTATAGTAATAGTGACCCCAATAGTAATGATGTGCCCCCTTAATGACCCCTATAGTAATATTGACCTCAGTAGTAATGGTGCACCTCCTTAATGTCCCCTATAGTAACAGTGACCCCAATAGTAATGGTGTGCCTCCTTAATGACCCCAATAGTAATAGCGACCTCAGTAGTAATGGTACGCCTCCTTTATGTCCCCCAAAGTAATAGTGATCCCAATAGTAATGGTGTGCTTTCTTAATATCCCCTATAGTAATAGCGACCTCAGTAGTAATGGTACGCCTCCTTAATGACCCCCATAGTAATAGTGACCTCATTAGTAATAGTACACCTCCTTAATGTCCCCTATACTAATAGTGTCCTCAGTAGTAATGGTACGCCTCCTTAGTGTCCCCTATAGTAACAGTGACCCCAATAGTAATGGTGCGCCTCCTTAATGTCCCTTATAGTAATAGTGACCCCAATAGTAATGATGTGCCCCCTTAATGACCCCTATAATAATAGTGACCTCAGTAGTAATGATGCACCTCCTTAATGTCCCCTATAGTAATAGTGACCCCAATAGTAATGATGCGCCCCTGTAATGTCCCCTATACTAATAGCGACCTCAATAGTAATGTTGCGCCCCCATAATGTCCCCTATAGTAATAGTGACCCCAACAGTAATGGTGTGCCTCTTTAATGTCCCCTATAGTAATAGTGACCCCAACAGTAATGGTGTGCCTCCTCAATGTCCCTTATAGTAATAGTGACCCCAATAGTAATGATGTGCCCCCTTAATGACCCCTATAGAAATATTGACCTCAGTAGTAATGGTGCACCTCCTTAATGTCCCCTATAGTAATAGTGACCCCAATAGTAATGGTGCACCTCCTTAATGTCCCCTATAGTAATAGTGACCCCAATAGTAATGGTGCACCTCCTTAATGTCCCCTATAGTAACAGTGACCCCAATAGTAATGATGCGCCTCCCTGATGTCCCCCATAGTGACCTCAGTAGTAATGATGCGCCTCCTTAATGACCCCAATAGTAATAGTAACCTCAGTAGTAATAGTGCACCTCCTTAATGTCCCCTCTAGTAATAGCCACCTCAGTAGTAATGGTACGCCTCCTTTATGTCCCCCAAAGTAATAGTGATCACAATAGTAATGGTGTGCTTTCTTAATATCCCCTATAGTAATAGCGACCTCAGTAGTAATGGTACACCTCCTTAATGACCCCCATGGTAATAGTGACCTCATTAGTAATAGTACACCTCCTTAATGTCCCCTATACTAATAGTGACCTCAGTAGTAATGGTACGCCTCCTTAGTGTCCCCTATAGTAACAGTGACCCCAATAGTAATGGTGCGCCTCCTTAATGTCCCTTATAGTAATAGTGACCCCAATAGTAATGATGTGCCCCCTTAATGACCCCTATACTAATAGTGACCTCAGTAGTAATGATGCACCTCCTTAATGTCCCCTATAGTAATAGTGACCCCAATAGTAATGATGTGCCCCTGTAATGTCCCCTATACTAATAGCTACCTCAATAGTAATGTTGCGCCCCCATAATGTCCCCTATAGTAACAGTGACCCCAATAGTAAAGATGCGCCTCCCTGATGTCCCCCATTGTGACCACAGTAGTAATGATGCGCCTCCTTAATGACCCCAATAGTAATAGTAACCTCAGTAGTAATAGTGCACCTCCTTAATGTCCCCTCTAGTAATAGCGACCTCAGTAGTAATGGTACGCCTCCTTTATGTCCCCCAAAGTAATAGTGATCCCAATAGTAATGGTGTTCTTTCTTCATATCCCCTATAGTAATAGCGACCTCAGTAGTAATGGTACGCCTCCTTAATGACCCCCATAGTAATAGTGACCTCATTAGTAATAGTACACCTCCTTAATGTCCCCTATACTAATAGTGACCTCAGTAGTAATGGTACGCCTCCTTAGTGTCCCCTATAGTAACAGTGACCCCAATAGTAATGGTGCGCCTCCTTAATGTCCCTTATAGTAATCGTGACCCCAATAGTAATGATGTGCCCCTGTAATGTCCCCTATACTAATAGCGACCTCAATAGTAATGTTGCGCCCCCATAATGTCCCTTATAGTAATAGTGACCCCAACAGTAATGGTGTGCCTCCTTAATGTCCCCTATAGTAATAGTGACCCCAATAGTAATGATGCGCCCCGTAGTGTCCCCTACAGTAATAGTGACCCCAATAGTAATGGTGCACCTCCTTAATGTCCCCTATAGTAACAGTGACCCCAATAGTAATGTTGTGCCTCCTTAATGTCCCCCATAGTGACCTCAGTAGTGATGGTGTGCCTCCTTAATTTCCCCTACAGTAATAGTGACCCCAATAGTAATGGTGCGCCTCCTTAATGCCCCCTATAGTAATACTGACCCCAATAGTAATGGTTCGCCTCCTTAATGTCCAATATACTAATAGTGACCTCAGTAGTAATGGTACACCTCCTAAGTGTCCCCAATAGTAACAGTGACCCCAATTGTAATGGTACACCTCCTTAATGTCCCCTATAGTAATAGTGACCCCAATAATAATGATGTGCCCCGTTAAAGTCCCCTATAGTAATAGTGACCCCAATAGTAATGATGTGCCCAATAATGTCCCCTATAGTAATAGTGACCCCAATAATAATGATGTGCCCCGTTAAAGTCCCCTATAGTAATAGTGACCCCAATAATAATGATGTGCTCCGTTAAAGTCCCCTATAGTAATAGTGACCCCAATAGTAATGATGTGCCCAATAATGTCCCCTATAGTAATAGTGACCCCAATAGTAATGATGCACCCCCGTAGTTTTCCCTATAGTAATAGTGACCCCAATAGTAATAATGCGCCTCCTTAATGTCCCCTGTAGTAATAATGACCCCAATAGTAATGATGCGCCCCGTAATGTCCCTTATAGTAATAGTGACCTCAATAGTAATGGTGCATCCCCGTAGTGTCCCCTATAGTAATAGTGACCCCAATAGTAATGGTGCGCGTCCTTAATGTCCCCTATACTAACAGTGACCCCAATAGTAATGTTGTGCCTCCTTAATGTCCCCCATAGTGACCTCAGTAGTAATGGTGTGCCTCCTTAATGTCCCCTAAAGTAATAGTGACCCCAAGAGTAATGGTGCGCCTCCTTAATGTCCCCTATAGTAATATTGACCTCAATAGTAATGGTGCGCCTCCTTATTGTCACCTATAGTAATAGTGACCTCAGTAGTAATGGTACACCTCCTTAGTGTCCCCAATAGTAACAGTGACCCCAATTGTAATGGTACACCTCCTTAATGTCCCCTATAGTAATAGTGACCCCAATAATAATGATGTGCCCCGTTAAAGTCCCCTATAGTAATAGTGACCTCAACAGTAATGATGCGCCCCCGTAGTGTCCCCTATAGTAACAGTGACCCCAATAGTAATGTTGTGCCTCCTTATTGTCCCCTGTAGTGACCTCAGTAGTAATGGTGTGCCTCCTTAATGTCCCCTATAGTAACGGTGACCCCAATAGTAATGTTGTGCCTCCTTAATGTCCCCCATAGTAACCTCAGTAGTAATGGTGTGCCTTCTTAATGTCCCCTACAGTAATAGTGACCCCAATAGTAATGATGTGCCCAATAATGTCCCCTATAGTAATAGTGACCCCAATAATAATGATGTGCCCCGTTAAAGTCCCCTATAGTAATAGTGACCCCAATAATAATGATGTGCTCCGTTAAAGTCCCCTATAGTAATAGTGACCCCAATAGTAATGATGTGCCCAATAATGTCCCCTATAGTAATAGTGACCCCAATAGTAATGATGCACCCCCGTAGTTTTCCCTATAGTAATAGTGACCCCAATAGTAATAATGCGCCTCCTTAATGTCCCCTGTTGTAATAGTGACCCCAATAGTAATGATGCGCCCCGTAATGTCCCTTATAGTAATAGTGACCTCAATAGTAATGGTGCACCCCCGTAGTGTCCCCTATAGTAATAGTGACCCCAATAGTAATGGTGCGCGTCCTTAATGTCCCCTATACTAACAGTGACCCCAATAGTAATGTTGTGCCTCCTTAATGTCCCCCATAGTGACCTCAGTAGTAATGGTGTGCCTCCTTAATGTCCCCTAAAGTAATAGTGACCCCAATAGTAATGGTGCGCCTCCTTAATGTCCCCTATAGTAATATTGACCTCAATAGTAATGGTGCGCCTCCTTATTGTCACCTATAGTAATAGTGACCTCAGTAGTAATGGTACACCTCCTTAGTGTCCCCAATAGTAACAGTGACCCCAATTGTAATGGTACACCTCCTTAATGTCCCCTATAGTAATAGTGACCCCAATAATAATGATGTGCCCCGTTAAAGTCCCCTATAGTAATAGTGACCTCAACAGTAATGATGCGCCCCCGTAGTGTCCCCTATAGTAACAGTGACCCCAATAGTAATGTTGTGCCTCCTTATTGTCCCCTGTAGTGACCTCAGTAGTAATGGTGTGCCTCCTTAATGTCCCCTATAGTAACGGTGACCCCAATAGTAATGTTGTGCCTCCTTAATGTCCCCCATAGTAACCTCAGTAGTAATGGTGTGCCTTCTTAATGTCCCCTACAGTAATAGTGACCCCAATAGTAATGGTGCGCCTCCTAATGTCCGCTATAGTAATAGTGACCTCAGTAGTAATGGTGCGCCTCCTTATTGCCCACTATAGTAATAGTGACCCCAATAGTAATGGTGCGCCTCCTTAATGTCCCCTATAGTAATAGTGTCCTCATTAGTAGTGGTGCGCCTCCTTAATGTCCCCTATAGTAACAGTGACCCCAATAGTAATGGTGTGCCTCCTTAATGACCCCAATAGTAATAGTAACGTCAGTAGTAATAGTGCACCTCCTTAATGTCCCCTATAGTAATAGCGACCTCAGTAGTAATGGTACGCCTACTTTATGTCCCCGCAAAGTAATAGTGATCCCAATAGTAATGGTCCGCCTTCGTAATGCCCCCTATATAGTAATAGCGACCTCAGTAGTAATGGTACGCCTCCTTAATGTCCCCTATAGTAATAGTGACCTCAGTAGCAATGGTGCGCCTCCTTAATGCCACCTATAGTAATAGTGACCCCAATAGTAATGGTGCGCCTCCTTAATGTCCCCTATAGTAATAGTGTCCTCAGTAGTAATGGTGCGCATCCTTAGTGTCCCCAATAGTAACAGTGACCCCAATAGTAATGATGTGCCTCCTTAATGACCCCAATAGTAATATTAACCTCAGTAGTAATAGTGCACCTCCTTAATGTCCCCTATAGTAATAGAGACCTCATTAGTAATGGTACGCCTCCTTAATGACCCCCGTAGTAATAGTGACCTCACTAGTAATAGTGCACCTCCTTAATGTCCCCTATACTAATAGTGACCTCAGTAGTAATGGTACGCCTCCTTAGTATCCCCTATAGTAATAGTGACCCCAATACTAATGATGTGCCCCCTTAATGACCCCTATAGTAATAGTGACCTCACTAGTAATGATGCACCTCCTTAATGTCCCCTATAGTAATAGTGACCCCAATAGTAATGATGCGCCCCCGTAATGTCCCCTATAGTAATAGCGACCTCAATAGTAATGATGCGCCCCATAATGTCCCCTATAGTAATAGTGACCTCAGTAGTAATGTTGCGCCTATTTAATGTCCCCTATAGTAATAGTGACCCCAACAGTAATGGTGTGCCTCCTTAATGTCCCTTATAGTAATAGTGACCCCAATAGTAATAATGTGCACCCTTAATGAACCCTATAGTAATAGTGACCTCAGTAGTAATGGTGCACCTCCTTAATGTCCCCTATAGTAATAGTGACCTCAGTAGTAATGGTGTGCCTCCTTAATGCCCCCTATAGAAATAATGACCCCAATAGTAATGGTGCGCTTCCTTAATGTCCCCTATAGTAATAGTGACCTCAGTAGTAATGGTAGACCTCCTTAGTGTCCCCAATAGTAACAGTGACCCCAATTGTAATGGTACACCTCCTTAATGTCCCCTATAGTAATAGTGACCCTAATAATAATGATGTGCCTCGTTAAAGTCTCCTATAATAATAGTGACCTCAGTAGTAATGGTGTGCCTCCTTAATGTCCCCTATAGTAATAGTGACCTCAGTAGTAATGGTGCGCCTCCTTATTGTTCCCTATAGTAATAGTGATCCCAATAGTAATGGTGCGCCTCCTTAATGTCCCCTATAGTAATAGTGTCCTCAGTAGTAATGGTGTGCCTCCTAATGTCCCTTATAGTAACAGTGACCCCAATAGTAATGGTGTGCCTCTTTAATGACCCCAATAGTAATAGTAACCTCAGTAGTAATAGTGCACCTCCTTAATGTCCCCTATAGTAATAGCGACCTCAGTAGTAATGGTACGCCTCCTTTATGTCCCCCAATGTAATAGTGATCCCAATAGTAATGGTGCGCCTCCTTAATGCCCCCTATAGTAACAGTGACCCCAATAGTAATGGTGCGCCTTCTTAATGTCCTCGATAGTGACCTCAGTAGTAATGATGTGCCTCCTTAATGTCCCCTATAGTAATAATGACCCCAATAGTAATGGTCCGCCTCCTTAATGTCCCCTATAGTAATAGTGACCTCAGTAGTAATGGTGCGCCTCCTTAATGCCCCCTATAGTAATAGTGACCCCAATAGTAATGGTGCGCCTCCTTAATGTCCCCTATAGTAATAGTGACCCCAATAGTAATGGTGCGCCTCCTTAATGTCCCCTATAGTAATAGTGACCTCAGTAGTAATGGTACACCTCCTTAGTGTCCCCAATAGTAACAGTGACCCCAATTGTAATGGTACACCTCCTTAATGTCCCCTATAGTAATAGTGGCCCCAATAATAATGATGTGCCCCGTTAAAGTCCCCTATAGTAATAGCGACCTCAATAGTAATGATGCGCCCCCATAATGTCCCCTATAGTAATAGTGACCTCAGTAGTAATGGTGCGCCTCCTTAATGTCCCCTATAGTAATAGTGACCCCAACAGTAATGGTGTGCCTCCTTAATGTCCCCTATAGTAATAGTGACCCCAATAGTAATGATGCGCCCCGTAATGTCCCCTATAGTAATAGTGACCTCAATAGTAATGATGCGCCCAAAGTGTCCCCTATAGTAATAGTGACCCCAATAGTAATGGTGCGCCTCCTTAATGTCCTCTATAGTAACAGTGACCCCAATAGTAATGTTGTGCCTCCTTAATGTCCCCCATAGTGACCTCAGTAGTAATGGTGTGCCTCCTTAATGTCCCCTACAGCAATAGTGACCCCAATAGTAATGGTGCGCCTCCTTAATGTCCCCTATAGTGATAGTGACCCCAATAGTAATGTTGTGCCTCCTTAATGTCCCCTATAGTAATAGTGACCTCATAAGTAATGGTACACCTCCTTAGTGTCCCCAATAGTAACATTGACCCCAATTGTAATGGTACACCTCCTTAATGTCCCCTATAGTAATAGTGACCCCAATTATAATGATGTGCCCCATAATGTCCCCTATAGTAATAGTGACCTCAATAGTAATGATGCGCCTCCGTAGTTTCCCCTATAGTAATAGTGACCCCAATAGTAATGGTGCACATCCTTAATGTCCCCTATAGTAACAGTGACCCCAATAGTAATGTTGTGCCTCCTTAATGTCCCCTATAGTAATAGTGACTACTCTAGTAATGATGCGCCCCAGTAATGTCCCCTATAGTAATAGTGACCTCAATAGTAATGATGCGCCCCCGTAGTGTCCCCTATAGTAATAGTGACCCCAATAGTAATGGTGCGCCTCCTTAATGTCCCCTATAGTTGCAGTGACCCCAATAGTAATGTTGTGGCTCCTTAATGTCCCCCATAGTGACCTCAGTAGTAATGGTGTGCCTTCTTGATGTCCCCTACAATAATAGTGACCCCAATAGTAATGGTGCGCCTCCTTAATGTCCCCTATAGTAATAGTGACCTCAGTAGTAATGGTACACCTCCTTAGTGTCCCAAATAGTAACAGTGACCCCAATTGTAATGGAACACCTCCTTAATGTCCCCTATAGTAATAGTGACCCCAATAATAATGATGTGTCCCATTAAAGTCCCCTATATTAATAGTGACCTCAGTAGTAATGGTGTGCCTCCTTAATGTCCCCTATAGTAATAGTGACCCCAATAGTAATGATGCGCCCCATAATATCCCCTATAGTAATAGTGACCTCAATAGTAATGATGCGCCCCGGTAGTGTCCCCTATAGTAATAGTGACCCCAATAGTAATGGTGCACCTCCTTAATGTCCCCTATAGTAACAGTGACCCCAATAGTAATGTTGTGCCTCCTTAATGTCCCCCATAGTGACCTCAGTAGTAATTGTGTGCCTCCTTAATGTCCCCTATAGTAATAGTGACCCCAATAGTAATGGTGCGCCTCCTTAATGTCCCCTATAGTAATAGTGACCCCAATAGTAATGATGCGTCCCCTTAATGTCCCCTATAGTAATAGTGACCTCAGTAGTAATGGTGTGCCTCCTTAATGTCCCCTATAGTAATAGTGACCCCAATAGTAATGATGCGACCCACATAGTAATAGTGACCTCACTAGTAATAGGGCACCTCCTTAATATCCCCTATAGTAATAGTGACCTCAAAAGGAATAATGCGCCCCCGTAGTCTCCCCTATAGTAATGGTGACCCCAATAGTAATGTTGTGCCTCCTTAATGTCCCCCATAGTGACCTCAGTAGTAATGGTGTGCCTTCTTAATGTCCCTTATAGTAATAGTGACCCCAATAGTAATGATGCGACCCACATAGTAATAGTGACCTCACTAGTAATAGGGCACCTCCTTAATATCCCCTATAGTAATAGTGACCTTAATAGTAATGATGCGCCCCGGTAGTGTCCCCTATAGTAATAGTGACCCCAATAGTAATGGTGCGCCTCCTTAATGACCCCAATAGTAATAGCGACCTCAGTAGTAATGGTATGCGTCGTTTATGTCCCCCAAAGTAATAGTGATCCCAATAGTAATGGTGTGCCTCCTTAATGTCCCCTATAGTAATAGCGACCTCAGTAGTAATGGTACGCCTCCTTAATGACCCCCATAGTAATAGTGACCTCAGCAGTAATAGTGCGCCTCCTTAATGTCCCCTGTAGTAATAGTGACCTCACTAGTAATGATGCGCCCCCGTAGTGTCCCCTATAGTAATAGTGACCCCAATAGTGATGGTGCGCCTCCTTAATGTCCCCTATAGTAACAGTGACCCCAAAAGTAATGGTGTGCCTCCTTAATGACCCCAGTAGTAATAGTAACCTCAGTAGTAATAGTGCACCTACTTAATGTCCCCTATAGTAATAGTGACCCCAGTAGTAATGATGCGCCTCCTTAATGTATACAATGATATTAGTCACCCCAATAGTAATGGTGCGCCTCCTTAATGTCCCCCATAGTAATAGTGACCCCAATAGTAATGGTGCACCTCCTTAATATCCCCTATAGTAATAGCGACCTCAGTAGTAATGGTACGCCTCCTTAATGTCCCCCATAGAAATAGTGATCCCAATAGTAATGGTGCGCCTGCTTAATGTTCCCTATAGTAATAGTGACCTCAGTCGTAATGGTGCGCCTCTTTAATGACCCCTATAGTAATAGTAACCTCAGTAGTAATAGTGTACCTCCTTAATGTCCCCTATAGTAATAGCGACATCAGTAGTAATGGTGCGCCTCCTTAATGTATACAGTGATATTAGTCACCCCAATAGTACTGGTGTGACTTCTTAATGTCCCCCATAGTAACAGTGACCCCAATAGTAATGATGCGCCTCCCTGATGTCCCTAATAGTTATAGTAACCCCAATAGTAATTGGTCCCCCCAATAGTGGCCTAAATAATAATAGCTAGGCCCCAGTGGTAATGGTGTGCCCCATCAGTGGCCCCAAAGGTAATTCTAACCCCACTAGTAAGTGCCTCCCCAATAGTGGCCTCAACAGTAATAGTGCCCCAGTGGATACAGAGTGCCCCTCTTAGTGCCTTGGGCAACAATCACGGAAACAAATAGTCTTACTCACTGAGGCAGCTCCGCCTCGGCCGCTGTGGCTTCTGTAGGCGAAGACCCTGCTTCTTCTCCCGGCGTCTGTGTTCCTGTTTGTACAGCATGCACTGCAGGTGCTGGGGGTGGGGGGAAGGCAGGGTCTTCCCTTACAGATGCCGCCGTGGCGCTGCCTCGGTGAGGAAGACTACGTGTGGCCGAGGCCGCTGCCCGACCATACTCACAGCGAGCAATTCGTTTTTAACAGCCATCAATATGGCAGGTGATAAATAGTCACTGTCCTTGGAACCTAATTACGCTAGTGGGGACATAGGACATGCTTATAAGAATGGCAGGACAGCATCCGAAATCCAGGACTGGCCCTCTGAATTCAAAACGGGTGGTAGCTGTGGATACTTTCAGTAGCTCCACCCCTTTTGGTCAAACTAAACTACAATGTCGCTGTGTAGCCTCAGCCAGCTGACACGATCAAGTAGTAGCGCCAACAAGGCTGCGATCCGCGTCCATCCTGTCCCATCGCTGTCGCTTCTTTGGAGTCAGGCTTTGTGTGACCTGCGCTGAATGTTTTCTGGGTCACATTGGCGCTCTCAATGTAATCGCGGGTTATGTCAGCGTCGTCTGTAGGCCATATCCGAGCCGAGAGGAAAAAAGAGGATAAAGCCTGCAAAGCGGAGAGCGCGAAATATGAGACGCAGCAGATTATACAAGGGGCTGTGCACACCTGGAGGATGACACACAGGTGCAAGGAAAAGAAAGTGAACCCTTTAGAATAACCTCACTGATTACTAATGCAATGTAAAGTGTGGTCTGATTGTATGTAAGTCAGAAGTATAGACAAACACAATGTAACTAATACCAGACAGCTGTACCGCTCATCATCCACAGTGCAGGGAGAAAAAGTAAGTGAACCCTGGAATTTAATAACCTGCAGACATATCTACCAACTTTTGAACAATGAAAAGAAGGACAAGACGGTGCATATATGCCCCTTTTCCACTAAGCCACACCTTTTGTGTCCCCTCACAGTAATAGTGCCTATTAGTGACCCTATCATGGTAATAATGCCCCTGTATCCCCACTCAGCAACAATGCACCCGCATACCCTCCCCTCACTAATAATGTTCCCACATGTCCCGCTCAGTAATAATGACCCTGTATGCCCCCCTCAGTAATAATGCCCTCAGATAACCCCCAAAGTAATGCCCCCCCAAAGCCACTTTCTCTGTAGTAATGCCCCCTCCGCCCCCCTTTGTAATAATGTCCCCACAAATGCCCCTTTTCCCACTAATAATGCCTTTGCATGCCCTCTTTTATGCAGTAAAAAAAAGAAACACCTCTCACTTCCGTGTTGCTACACAGCTACTGTCTCTCGCTTTTTTCTGGATAGTGCAATCACGTGATCAATCCCCGGGCTCAGTTTTGGTACTGCTGAGGCTAGGGATTGGCAATAGCGTCTGGAGCACCACAGAGGCACAGACAATAGAGGCAAGAAAGGGGTGAGCATCAGCTGCTTTTTTTTTTTTATTCCATTCCTGGCACACCTGCGGGACATGTCTCCTCCCTTTGGGAACAGTGGAACAAGCCCCGAAATCTGCAACTGCCCCACCAAGTCCGGTAGCTCCCTCTTTGGCAACAATCACATCCACCTCCAGTAGCTACAAATATTTGCACAAATGTTCAGGGTAAATTTTAGACCTTTTCTCCCTGCAGATGGGTTTCAGTTCATCAATATTTCTGGGATGCCTTGTGAGCACACTCTTTTCAAGTCATGCCACGGCATCTCCATAAGGATAAGGTCAGGATCTGACTCCTTAGTGACGCGGCCTATTTTGGGCAAAAGGACGCAACGATTTTTGGGGGATTTTCATCTTCACTTTTCAAAAGCCATAACTTTATAGTTTTTCCATTACCATGGCCGTATGATGGCTTGTTTTTTGCGTGGCGAACTGTAGTTTTTCATGGTACCATTTTTTGCGCGCATATAATGTATTAATTCTTTTTGGAAGTCAGGGAGAAAAAACTAATTCTACCATTTTTTTTATAGAGTCAGGCTAATTTCACACTGGCAAGAATGATTTCGCCGTAAGAAAATCAGTTGTGTTCAGGTGATTTTTGAGTGTCGGCGATGCTTTTTCCTGAGAAATATCGTGCATCACATTGCTGCCGTCCATGATTTTCTTGCGCGAAAGACAATAGGAGTTTTGAATGTTAAATGCATTGCATTGCATGAAAGTCGCAAGTTCGTGCATTGTGATAAAAAGGAGGCTTCATAGGGAAACATGGGTGATTTAAAAAAAAACCAAAAACACGCAAAATGCAGAAAGATAGGACATGCTGCGATTTTTAAATCTTGCAACATCGCATGAGTGAAAACATCGCAAATGGGGATGAAACCATTGAAAATCATTGGTTTCATCATTACGCGTCTTCACTCACTCTCACATTGCGTGATTTTATCACAAGTGTGAATGCACCCTGAATCATGCAGCCTAAACAACGTGATATTTTTTTCTGCGGGTCGGCACAATTACAATAATACCAAAATTATATCATTGTTTAGGTTTTTCCTCAATAAAAACCCCTTTTATTTGGATTTTTTTTGCTTCACTGCATTCAAAGTACCATAGGTTTTTTATTTTTCCTTGGACAGAGCTCTGTGAAGGCTTGTTTTTGCACAACAAGCTATAGTTTTTATTGGTACAATTTTGGTATACAGATGGCTTTTTTGATTAATTTTATTGCGTTTTTGAAAGGCAAAAATGAAGAAAAAAATAATTCTTGCTTTTTTTATATAGCATTTTCCGTGAAGGCTACAAAGTGTGTTTAATTTATTGTATTAGTTAGTGTTTGGGCCAAAGCACATAAGCCCACGTCAAGGGTCATCATTATCTTGTTTATCCCTACAATAAGGCTAGTTTCCCACGGGCAGTTGCAATATCTCCGCAAGAAAATCGTGGCAAACTCGCATATGTGCTCATGCGATGTCTGAGCTTTAGCGATGCTTTTTCTTGGAAAAACATCGGGCATCACATGGCTGCTGCCTGAGATTTTCTTGTGCGATAGATGGCAATAGCAGTTTCTAATGTTAAAGCTGCATCACATGAAAATCGCAAATTTGTGTGTTGCGATGTGATAAAACAAAGGCTTTAAAAAAGAGCAAATTGCAGAAAGTTAGGGCAGGCAGCGATTTCTAAATCTCACAACATCGCAGAAGAGAAAACATCGCAGATGTGAATCAGGGTGCCTTCACACTGGGGAAGAAATCGCACGATTTCCCAGCGCTGTGAGAAATCGCAAAATTATGAAGCCAATGGCTCCATTCACATGTGCAATGTGTTAACGCTTGTGATACAGTGTGAAAACAAAATCGCAGCATATCCATTCTTTTTGCAATGTCACCCATTGTTTCCAATGGGGCCGAAGGCAGCAGCACTGACCCCATTGACATCAATGGGAAATGATCACGATCCTCTGCCACTGCTGTGACAGCAGAGGCAGGGGACTCCCCGCAGCGAGGATATTCAGGAAGGGAGGGGGCTTAAAATATAAGCCCTACCTCGAACATAATCCCTAAGGCCTCATGTCCACGGGCAAAAGAAGAATTAAAATCCGCAGCGGATTTTAACTCTTCTCCTGCCCGCGGATTCGCATCCCATAGGGATGCATTGATCACCCGCGGGTAGATAAATACCCGCGAATGGTCAATAAAAGTGATTTTAAAAAAAATGGAGCATGAAAAAATCTGGACCATGCTCCTTTTTCTCGTGCGGGTCTCCCGCGGGGACGGCTCCCGCGGGCTTCTATTGAAGCCTATGGAAGCCGTCCGGATCCGCGGGAGACCAAAATCGGTATTTAGGCCTCATGTCCACGGGGAAAATCAGGCCCGCTACGGATTCTCCATGGAGAATCTGTAGCGGGTCCCTCCTGCCCCGTGGACATGAGGCATAAAAATAAGAATAAACTTACCTCTCGCCCGCTCCAGATCTTCTTTCTTCGGCTCGGCGGATGCACAGACATGAGGCCTAACTATAGAAAGAAAAAAGATGAAACATCATTTTTGAAGCGCTGTCATCTTTGGCGCGTCTTCTAGCAGGTCCCTGACAGTCTTCTTCAGCTTTTCTTCTGGCCGAGGATTGAAAAATCCCCACCTGCTCAAAGCGCTGCCTCTGATTGGCTGAGCGCTGTGACCAATCAGAGGCAGTGCTCAGCTGTCATTTAATTCGGACAGCGAAAAGGACATCCAATGCCTGGAAACACACATGACAAGGGTAAAGCCAGGCTCACATGGGCGTATGATTACCGTGTATTACGCATGCGCTGCGCACTGACCTTGGTTTGGGTATGCATTTATTTTATGACCTTGGTTATGGTGCTGTAGTTATGTACTCAGCTTGGTCCTGGTACAATATTTACTCACTGAAGTGTTCTGCTGTGGGTATGCTGCCATCATGCTGCTTTCTGCAAAAGCAGAATACAGGCAGACTTTATATCAGAGCAATATATATGTATTTCTTAAGATAACTGGGCGGGCTAAGGGGGGGGGGGAGATTCTGCACAGGGTGCCATCTAACCAAAGTGCCCTTTTACACCAAATGGTCATCCCAGTGATGAGCTCGTGTCAAGGAAGAGATAATCTCTGAGTGAATGAAGGTTGCTTGGACCGGGAATCATTCGGGTCCGTCTACCTCCATTCACAGTGAACAGGCCGTCGTTTACATGGGCTGATCGTCATTCAGTTTTTATGCCTGCATAATCTGAATGACAAATGATAACCAAATGAATTACCATTGATTGTTCAGTCGCTGCATGCATTTACGCTCAACCATTCGGTCCGTGTAAAAGGGCCCTTAGCTAGCACTGATTATATATGCAAATTAAGCAAATACGGTGTAAGGTAAAAATAGTAATGAGGATATTACACATATGGTAGATTGTAAATTTTGTGACAGTTCCATCGATTAATCCTATGTAGACGGCCGCAATTTGTCCGCGTGAAAATACGCGCGGAAAACAAATCGCGGCATGCTCTATTTCTGTGTGGGTCTCACAGAGGCCCGCACAGAAATGTCTCTCCCGGCTCCGCTCTGTGCATGCGTCGGCTGGCCGGCAGCCGCAAATCAAAGAGCCGGAGCCGCGGGAGAGGTGAGCGCCATACTAGTCCCTGCAGGGGCTCGGGTCGGGTCCTCTCAGCGGGATCCGACCCGTCCGTCTGCATGCGGCCTTAATCGTTGGAACTGCACTGAGCCCCTTGAATCCTGCACTGAGCAAGTGGTTGGACCCGATGACCCTGGAGGTCCCTTCAAACTCTGCTGGTCTGTGATTCTCTCCATTACAATATAATGTGAAACTAAAGGAGATGGAACAATACCTCTGCGGCTCCACCTATTGGAAGGCAGCATTCCTGCAAGTCAATGTTAGACTCTTTATACAAGCCTTGTAACAATGACTGGGAAGTAAAAGCCAAGCCAGACTCCATGTACAGACAGCTGTTTCTGGGTGTTTGCCCCTCATCAGTATGCAGTAGGTTTCTGGCTAGCGAGAGGTCTGTGATGTGGGTCAGAAACGCTGTCTTTTCTCCTTAGGGAGAAGGTGAGTGAGTTAGGAGACTTATAGCATGAATGGCCTTATAAGTCTCCTCTCACCTTCTAGGTGCTCTCCCTAAGAGAAAAGATAGCGTTTCTGATACAATGTGATACATGGAAGTGAGACATGCTTTTCCCTCTCTAGGGCGCTGACTCCTAAAAATGTCAAAGGGATCCTATAAGAGCTACATTTTACTATGAAGCTGTCGGCCTCGGATTAACTGTGGACATAAAGAGAGGAGGAGATGAAGAAGCAGTACATAGGCAGAAATCATGGAGTACGAGACAGGTCAAGCACAGCCAACGTGCGCATTCTGTGATCTCCAGCCAAAAACCTTGAGAGCACTTTGGGGCCCCTTGTTCCAGGTGATGGGCCTCACTGATAGAACTGACGGATTTGTTGATATCATTGATTCATGAAGCTACAAGGTCATTTTAACCCCCCAGCAGTTTTCGATGAGCTCTGTTTGTTCTGCAGGAAAAGGGCATTACAGTTTAGGACAAACGGAGCTCGTTCTACTTTATACATCTGTAACTCTGTTTCTATCAGGGCTACTGACATGTTTTTGGTGTAATTTAAAAGCTATATTCATGTTAATAGCCCTTACAGAAACAGAGGTACAGCCTCTTGAAGTTTAGTTGGGAATACGGAATTTACAGCTGTCCTATCAGTCAGTATGTATACAGCAGAGAGGGAGCAACAGAGAAGATCAGTGAACCTCCTATATATATCCTTGTCCTAGTAGAGGAGGACATAGATTTTTATTCATGTCATCACCTCCCATCAATCAGGGAGCATATTTGCTCTCTGGTTGTTACATATGGGGTTTTCCCCAGAAAAGAAATAAAATGATAAGGATTTGGTCATCTAATTACCCCTCTACACTGTTTAACCACATAGATGCTGCAGTCATTGCTGGCCTTAGCATTTAAGGGGTCACACCCACTTGTGTTTTTTTAACGCTGTGGTATCGCTGCATTTTTTTTTAACACAATTGTCAATGGAACTTTCTAATGTTAAAAACGCATCACAAGTTTGTGCTTCGCAATTTTTGTGGGATGCGTTTTTAACACTAAAAAGCCCCATTGACAATCGCGTTAAAAAAGGGACGGATATCGCGTGCAAGAAAAACGCAAGTGTGCAGGAGCCCTTACACAAGTCTTTAAATATTGAGAAAATAAAAAACAAAAAAAAAAACCCTACACGTAACAGATATTTCCACATCCATAACAACCTGTACTATAAAATATTATATCATTTATCCAACACAATAAGTTATGTAAAAAAAACTTTTAAAAATGCTGTTTCCTGATTATCTTCCTTTCCCAAAACAGAAATAAAAATTAATTAAAGAAGTTGTATATACCTCAAAATGGTACCAATACAAATTGTCCCACAAAAAACAGGCCTGATACAACTCAATTAAATAATAAAAACGCTCTGGTCCCGGAATGTGGCGCCACACAGAAAGTCAGTGTGCAAAAGTCGTAAAACATAATAAAACCTATATACATTTGGTGTTGTCATAATCTGCAGCAAAAAATAAATAAATAAATAAAAGTTATTCAATAAATTATATGGACCCAAAATTGGTTCCTATAAAAATATAGAACTCGTCCTGCAAAATACAAGGTGTCATACGTTACACTGGCGAAAAAAATCAAAAAGGTTATGACTGCTGGAACACAGAATGGGGAACGATTTACTGGCTTTGAAGGCTAAAATTGGTTATGTCACCAAGGCCGGCGTCACACGGGTGTATTTGTGCACGCAAAATGTATGCATGCAATACACAGAGAATAGAACCCATTGATTTCAATGAGTTTGTTTAGATTTCCGTATTATGTGCGAGCATTGCAGTAGCGCAAAAAAACCTGCAGCATGTTCTACTTTTCTGTGCATCTGCGCACCAAAGGTCCCCATAGAAGTCAATTATGAGTGCGCAATACACAAGGAGATGCGTAATACACTGTGGAGCTCCACTGGAAAAGGAACCCATCTGGAACGCATTAAATGAATTAGCCATTACAATCAGTGCATTTGTTTGATGTGCGCAAATAAACATGCCCTGCGGGTA
Organism: Eleutherodactylus coqui; assembly: GCF_035609145.1. Classification (NCBI taxonomy): domain Eukaryota; kingdom Metazoa; phylum Chordata; class Amphibia; order Anura; family Eleutherodactylidae; genus Eleutherodactylus; species Eleutherodactylus coqui. The sequence continues at coordinate 220,011,840 of NC_089839.1, forward strand.
GGAAAAGTACAGAGACTAAATTTAAAATGCAAATTTATATTAAATATTTGTTAAAAACTAAATAACTAGGGCACTGACACCTAACATGTATTCCGGTACTACACGGAATGTAGTTACTCGGAGATAGCTAACCAACAAACAAGACAAACACACACTTGATATGCCACCAAAAAATATCCAACCAGGATTGAGTCTATTTCCCCCCGGTAATGAATGGGGTGCAGTTAGTATCCAAGACTTCTATTGGTATGCAATATCGTGTTGTATCGTCACAGAATGGATATCATGTTAACTCTTTCTGTTCAAGCCAGAGTACTTGGGATTATTCAAAGAACCACTTTATAATTGTGATGTAGATACTTGATAACCATAAACCCTGTATCCACTATTCAATCAAGTGGTGATATTTGATAATCAATGTTTATTGTATCTGATATATATTCCTCATTGTTATGATGTCAGTACTTGATGACAATACGCTCTGTATACACTTATAGAACGAGTGGAGATCTTTTATACTCAAGGATGATTTATATCTCGGATGTGTCTTACTCAACGCGTTTCCCCGCTTATAGAAGCGGATCATCAGGAGTATTATGAGGGTTCAGTGATTGTCATTCTGCAGGATGAATTTTATATCTGATTGATAATCAGAGTGGCATAGAACAGCAAGATTATCGCATCAGTAGAATTGTTGATGCCTAGCTTGAACTCACTTAGAGGACTAGGTGACACCACTAGGTGAACAATGCACTTAGACCGGTGATAAGTCACTCGGTCACAGTGCTGTTATGCTCATAAATTCTAGAGTCCTTGAAAAAGACTTGATAACGTGGCTCAGAAATGAAGCCCGGAGTGTGAGGCGCACTGATAGTTTGCGCTAAAGTCTATCACTCCCCGAGTGTTTCAATCAGTTAAAAATGAACTACAACCTAGTCTCCCTGATATTTTGTTAAGAGCATGATTGATATTCTGGCCTCTAAGAATAGTACTGCGCTGACCTACCATCAAGGCCGCAGGCTCTGCTTCTCTACCTAATCACTTCATCTCTCTATCTCTATATCACAAGTTGCTTGAGAAAGGCGGTTTCTATACCCGCCGAAATGCGTTGCATGCACTTTTACATTGTATATAGAATAGCTATCAGCAAAAAGAAAATTTTCTGCGCTCAATGAATGGTGCGTTTCCACAAATAGTGATTGTCAAGTACATATAGGAGTTACACTTACTGGGGAGGAGGGGGGTATGATGACCATGAGCCCCCTCCTTGAAGTGATGTCTCCTTTTCCTCCAAATGGATGTTTCCACACGCCAAAGATGTAGTAACAACACTTTTTATTTCCAAAATTCGCTACAGAGTGGGCAACGCGTTTCTGTGCTCAAAGGCACCTTTATCAAGCCATAGTGAGACAATATAACCATTACATATATATAGTGTAAACAATCACTTACATCACAAGTTCCTGATGTCTGCCGATGGTGGCGGCCATATTGGGGGCGTGTTTCAAATCGCCGGCGTCATCACGCCGATCACGTGGTCAGCGTCGTGTCGCTCCACCAATGCTAGTAAATCCCGGTGGTGGCGGCCATATTGGGGGCGTGTATCAAATCGCCGGCGTCATCACGCCGGTCACGTGGTCAGCGTCGTGACGCTCCACCAATGCTAGTAACTCCCGGTGGTGGCGGCCATATTGGGGGCGTGTATCAAATCGCCGGCGTCATCACGCCGGTCACGTGGTCAGCGTCGTGACGCTCCACCAATGCTAGTAACTCCCGGTGGTGGCGGCCATATTAGGGGCGTGTTTTGCCAGCGTCATCACGCCGGTCACATCATCAGCGCTACGACGTTCCACCATAGGAGAGCATGCTCTCCTATGGTGGAACGTCGTAGCGCTGATGATGTGACCGGCGTGATGACGCTGGCAAAACACGCCCCTAATATGGCCGCCACCACCGGGAGTTACTAGCATTGGTGGAGCGTCACGACGCTGACCACGTGACCGGCGTGATGACGCCGGCGATTTGATACACGCCCCCAATATGGCCGCCACCACCGGGAGTTACTAGCATTGGTGGAGCGTCACGACGCTGACCACGTGACCGGCGTGATGACGCCGGCGATTTGATACACGCCCCCAATATGGCCGCCACCACCGGGATTTACTAGCATTGGTGGAGCGACACGACGCTGACCACGTGATCGGCGTGATGACGCCGGCGATTTGAAACACGCCCCCAATATGGCCGCCACCATCGGCAGACATCAGGAACTTGTGATGTAAGTGATTGTTTACACTATATATATGTAATGGTTATATTGTCTCACTATGGCTTGATAAAGGTGCCTTTGAGCACAGAAACGCGTTGCCCACTCTGTAGCGAATTTTGGAAATAAAAAGTGTTGTTACTACATCTTTGGCGTGTGGAAACATCCATTTGGAGGAAAAGGAGACATCACTTCAAGGAGGGGGCTCATGGTCATCATACCCCCCTCCTCCCCAGTAAGTGTAACTCCTATATGTACTTGACAATCACTATTTGTGGAAACGCACCATTCATTGAGCGCAGAAAATTTTCTTTTTGCTGATAGCTATTCTATATTTTATCCTTTTGGGACCACTCTCTTATGAGAGACCCCAATTATTTCCGCAGCTCTCCCCCTTGTTGGAGGATCAGAATTGTGTCGTTTTCCACTGATTAACGATCCTGAGGCGCTATCTGGTTATATTTCTTTTTGACTTTACATTGTATAGGATTTTTTATTTAATAAAACCCTGCCTTTTTGGAATTTAGCCATTTGTTGGTGACTTATGTCTAAGTGACCTTCCTTGAAGCGCAGCGAAGGGCCCTTTTTTTCTTTTCTCATATTTTCATTTTTGGACTTCTACCTCTGTGAGAAGGAAAAGTACAGAGAGATGCACCGGTCCGTGCACAAAAAAAGCCTCGTTCAGCACACAAAAAAATTGCACTCAGGTTGCGCAAGAGGTTGACCAGTTTGTCTACTTAGGTGGTGCAATCACCAATGACAAGGATGCCGAACATGATGTCCAGTATCTGGAAGGTGTGGGTGACTTTCCAACATCTATGTCCTATATGGGTACCACCTCCCGCCCATGTACGACCTCCAGCGTTGGGGTTTGTATGGAACAGAATTGGGAGCTGATCCTGCTACATATAAGGCGGGTGCCGGCTGTTCCTGATAGCTGACACCCACCGGCAATAGACGCGATCGGCACTCAAGCATATGCTATAGCATGATATGTTATGAATAAGAACTCTGTTTGAAATGGAAGCGCAGTTTTGGAAGATGTTTTTTATTCATAAAAATTAAATAAAACACTGTTCTTATGCCCGAGTCCACGGAGTGCCGCACCTGTGTTTACTCTGTACACGCACCTGTTCTGAAATGCACCCATGCGGTGAGCTGGCGTTTTAAATTGCATTTGCTGCTTTTGATCATCAACAATGGCATTCTTTTGTCACCTGATGCCCTGAAGGGTGTGGGAGGACTTATAATAATCTTTATTTGTATAGCAGCACCAACTTATTCTGCAGCATTAGGTCTAATGCTCCTTTTACACTTACGCGAGCCTCATGACTCTTGTTTGCCCAAGCAAATGAGCTGCCGACGTCATCACCATCTCATCCGCGCACAGACAGCCTGTTTATACAGCAAATCATAGTTGGGAATTGGGGATTTGTCGTTCCCTTATTGTACAATGTTTCACATTCCTGTATGGCACACTGACCGATCAATGTTTAAACACAACGAGAAGCCAACGAGCTGACGATGATTTTTATGCCGGCTTAAACTGAACAACAAATGATAAGCGCTCGTTTCTTGTTGGCTCGCGTTTAACCTGAATGATCATTCAGTTTCTCTCAGTTGAATGATTTTCTGAACGAGGGCTCCTTCACCCTGCGAGGGTGATATCGAGCCATTATTCATGGCCTGATATCGCCCTCGCAATCCATGTAAAACCACTGGATGCAAGGCGTTTCATGTAAAAACAGCCTTGCATCACTGTGGGGAATCCCTTCATCTCCGCAGGTAATCCCTTCACCCACGGGGCGGCTAAAGGGATTTCCCTGCCGCTTCTGAAGGGATTCCCTGCAGGGCTGAAGAAATTCCCTGGCGCATCTGTCACATCTACAGCAGGGGATCCTGATGTTCTCCCAATTTTTTCATGGGGCTGGTGCTGCTGCTGCCAGCCCCATTGAAAACAATGGGCAATATTGCAAAAAGATAGGACATGCTGCGTTTTTTTTTTCCAGGCAGGAGTGAAAACATTGCAAATAAGACTAAAACCATTGAAAATCATTGACTTCATAATCATGGATCATGAAAAAATTGTGCGATTTTCTCACCAGTGCGAAGGCCCCTTAAGTCTAAGGTCGGGCTCATAGGAGCGTAATTTAATTATGCTTGTACGCACGCATAATACGCGGTGAATGGGGTCAATGAAAGTACATTGATTTTTTAATTGATCCATTCACGCTTACGTATATGCACTGTGTATAATACATGTGTATAAAAGAATGCAGTATTTTCTATTTTACTGCGTATTACACACAACTGAGCCCTATTGTAGTCTATGGGTGCGTACTAAACGCTGTACATACAAGTTATATTGTATATGTGTGGCGTTTATACGCAACGTCGCTAAGCGAAAGAGCGGGAACTAAGAAGAATGAAACAAGAAATACTGCGAATAATGGCGTGTGTGGGGCAATTACTGGTGTAGGAGATTTGAAGAAAAAGGTAAATTAGGAGATGAGACAAGAGGAGCTGCAGCACGGAGGAGGCGGTAACCAGACCCGATTACAGAGCAGAAGTATGCAACCTATGCGACCTTTCACACGGGGCGGCATTACGCCTCGGGATGGAGCCAAACCCGTAGCTGTGGAATTTCACCCCAGAATCTGCAGGTCTAACTGTTGAATATAAAGCAAAATTGCAGGCGGGTTTTAAGCCATTTTCAATTCTTTATCAAAATCGGCAGGTCCCGTGTGGCCTATTCCATCCTGTCTGAAAGGTCCCTTGGTGGTTGCAACACTACAACTCTCAGCATGCACTGTCAGTCGAGGTTGTAATCACACCTGGTTCTGGGTTTTGGGGGCCCATAGAAGACAACTGCGCTAGTGTGTTCCTATGCAGCCGAGGGGGTCTTTGGGATCCATGACACATTAAGGATGCTTTCGGGATTTAGGCGCAAATTGCACTGAATGGAGCATTTTATACCCCATTTATACACCTGAAATCGTGAAAGTTCTGCAGGTTTGATCAAGACCAGCATGACTATTACTGATGTAACTGGGGATTAGCACAATGACCTGCAGTGAGGCTAATCCACTTGTGCGTCCACCGGCCGCCCCTCGCAGTAATCCGAGTTACAGCTGCAGATGTATTCTGCAGATATTCTCAAGCGCTCACGGTATATTTGCTGAGGGCAGATCCGTCTCATGTGATCGTACCCCGAGGTCAAAGCTTCAAAGAGGACTCTGCCATGTGATGCTCAGCTGTGGAGGGACACGGCACATCAGTATCCTAAATTCGGGTGTAGCAAATACTCCGACTGGCCAGTTTATTAGCCTACCATCTAGTAGCGCGTTGGACTCCTTCGGCCTTCAGAATTGCAGCAATTCCCCGTGGCGTAGATCCTGGCATGATGAAATTGTTCTGCAGAAATATTGGCCCCTGCGGACAGGAAGCTTCTGGTAGTTGCCGCAGGTTAGATGGAGGTGCTAACATGTTCTATCGGGGTCGTCGGTTGAGATGGCAGCCAAGACAGACAGCAGCGTCATTGTCAGGGAACAGTTACAGCGCTGGACGGACAGCGCAGAAGCTGTCAGGGAAGAAGCCAGAGCGACGGCCACAGTGAAGGAGCTGGGAGGGAAGATGAAGTTAGACCAGCGGAGATGGGAGGGCAGGGGAGAGTGCCAGTAGGCGATAGCAGTGAACCTAGCAGCCCGGTGGGGTTAGGGCTGTGAATTAAGGTTAGGATTATGTGGGTTTAGCAGCTGGAACCTGACATGCTCACAGCCGGGAGAGGCGGAACATGACATGCTGTGTGCGGGGAGCAGCGTGATCTGCCCCCTCACTTATAACACAACTCGCCCAACCCATGTCTCCACCCTTTCGTCTGGTGGAGACACGATGCACCAGTATCTTCTCCGTCTTCTAGAAGTAGTTGCTGTTTTGCTGCAAAACTCGTCCTGCAGTTCTATCTCAGGTAGACATACCAATGATTAGAGTTGTGGGGTTATTAGATGAACGGTCTTGTCATCTGAGGCCCTAAAAGTAGTTTCACCCTTGGTCTATAAAAGGGCTCTCAGAAAAAGTTTGAATTACCTATTGAAGCCCTCACAGGTTTTGTCCTGAATTTAAACATTGGAGGGCGGAGCAAATGGGGTATTAACTATGTTTTGGATCTCTTAGATGGAAAAAAAAATTCCTTTTAGTGGGCTAAGAGAAAAATTTAATTTAGATGTTAATGATTTTCACTCCAACTGCCTGATACAATCCTTCCTACATAGCTCAAACTTAGAGGAATGCAAAATGTTTGGGACCATCTGGAAGGCCAACTCCGACAGCCTACTAGTTTGCACAATCTGGGGGTTCAGTTACAGCAAATGTGGAGCAATATGCCGCAGGATACCATACATAACCTGTATGTCTCCATTCCTGCCCATATCACATCTTGTATCCAAGCTAGAGGTGGTACAACAGGGTATTAGAGCCCCCATGCCCCCCGTATCACATCTTGTATCCAAGCTAGAGGTGATACAACAGGGTACTAGAGCCTCTATGCCCGCCCGTATCACATATTGTATTTAAGCTAGAGGCGGTACAACAGGGTACTAGGGCCTCCATCCCTGCCCGTATCACATCTTGTAACCAAGCTAGAGGCGGTACAACAGGGTACTAGAGCCGCTATGCCTGCTTGTATCACATCTTGTATCCAAGCTGCCCAACGGCATTGCGGCCTCAGCGTATGTATGCGCCGGGCCTAGGCTGAAGGGCGCACATAAAAACTCCTATGGCCCTGTGAAAGAGCCTTAAGGCTGGCACTGGGAGAGTCACTGTACAGGAAAAAGAATGAAGAAGCTGCATCAATGCTACAACCCACTCATTCTCAGGATCTATAGGTTCTCATAAGTCCCACTGATTATAAAGTAATGGCACATCAGCCTGACATATCATCACTTTATAAGATGGGAATACCCTTTTAAGCTCTTCCCCAATGTAATGCACCCAAACTATTTAACTTGGAGGAAAATTATTTAGATATCTACTGTACATAGGAAAGGTTTCTTTACAGTTACGAGTTTGCACACTATGGAATGCCCAACTGCAAGAGGTATAATGGGAGATCTATAGTATATTGACAAAAGTATTGCCCCTCCACTCCTGTGCTGTCCAGTGATGTGTGAGCATTGGGTATGAAGGAGAGGATCGCACATCATATCCCAGTACAGAAACCATCAGGTGCCCCCAGGTGTAGAGCTGACAGCGTGGTCTGGTGGTGGGATGTCACCAACCAATCAGTATGGGACATCGCAGCACTTTTGGACCTTCCAGAGTCCACTGTTGGCCATGTTATTGGGAGACGGAAGCCATCTGGTGTGTGCGGTGCAGCCACTTTCGGGGAGACCTCGTAGACTGACAGAACGTGGACAACGAAGCCTTGTACCAGCTGTGAAGCATCATGCACATCGACTGCCCTCGTCAGGAGGTCTCACAGGACCTTGGACCATCCATTAGCACCAGAACCATCCGTAGGGAACTGCATATGAAGGGTTACCATGTGCGAGCGGCTGCACACAACATCACAGCAGTGACTGCACAGCGGCCCCTGCGATGGTGCTTGGAGCGTCGGACTGTAAATGAATGGAAGCAAGTGTTGTAGACGGCTGAATCACAGTACGCCATCTTCTGATCGGATGGCCGCACTTGGGTGTGGCGGTTGTCTGGAGCGGGGTTTCTACATGACTGCATCGTCCCAACAGTGAAGTTTGGAGAAGGTTGTGTTATGGTGTGGGGAGGTTTCTGCTGGGAAGGACTAGTACCATTGGATATAATGAAGTCAACTCTTAACGCCAATGGGTACAGAGACATTCAGGACAATGTGGCATCACCTACCCTGTGGCAAAACTTGGGTACAGCTCCATGTCTCTACCAACCTGACCGGGCACCATGTCATACGGCACGCAGTGTAGAGGAGCAGAATGTCTGAAAACTTCATTGGCCAGACCAAAGTCCAGATCCCAATTCCATCAAGCATCTTTGGAACCTAGAACGTTGTACTCCTGCACACCCATCATCCTCCGCATCACTATCTGAAGCTCACCTCCAGGAATGGAGGCAAATCCCTCCACACATCTATGGGACGGTCACTGCAGTCATTGAGCCCAAAGACAGCCCAACACCAGGCTTAAAAATAGCTGAAAAAAATCCAATTTCATCCCTTCCTATGTGCGTCCCGGTACTTTTTTCAACATAGTGTAATAAGTAATCGCACTGAGAGTTATATATAATGCCTCAAGTAATGGTGTAGAATTAATGGAGGCTGGATGAACCTGACGGCCCGGCGTGTCTTTTTAACCGATATAACAAATTGCTAAAACTCTGTCACAATGGCTGCACAGAGGCATCTTCCCTTTTCTCAGACCACAAAAAATTATGTGAAAATGTCCTGTTTTGTAACTTAAACGTTTCTCTGAGTTCCTGCTAAAAAGGGCCTTGTGCCCCCCCCCCCCTCCCACCGCCATCACGTCATCTGCAGACACCATAAGGATCCAGCCATAAGCACGAAGGGGAGGTGGAAAAACGAATCATTAGCATCGCTAGGAGGCTTATAATTTTTTCAGATTCTCGCTTCGGCGGTAATGGTGACCCTGGTCCGCGTTCTTTTCCGCATCTTCGCTCCTCTCTTATTTTTCGTAGATTTTTATCTGTTCTTTCAAGGTAATTATCCTCATAACAGAACTGATTATTATGTGGAAAGACAACAAATCCCAGAGAAGCCTCGGAACACTCAAGGATAATGATGGGGCTCGCCAGGAATGTTCCACATGAAGGATCTGGCAGCCTCTTATCTGTAGATGACGCCATGAACCTCCCTGACCTGCTCTCCACCCGCCGCTGGAATCTCTTTATACCGATCAATCATCGAGAAATCATTAGAAAATAAAAAACTGAACATTCTGTAAATATGAACCCAAATCACCCCTTAACGACTGCTAACATTCCTTACTTGAGTTTTCAGGGTCTCGGATACAGATACAGACTGCCATCTAGTAGCACGTTGCACTCATTTGGCCTTCAGAACTACAGCAATTCCCCGTGGTGTAGATTCCACTGGGTGATAAAATCGTCTCGCAGGAATATCGGCCCCTGCGGACAGGAAGCTTCTTGTAGTTGCCACAGATTAGGGGGCTTTTACATGGAATGAGTTATCAATCACACTAGGGAATGATGACGGAGTTCGCTTGTACAGACTCTTTATACAGGCAGATAAATTGTGCGCAAATCAATCAGTCATTCTCATTCACTGTACTGGTGAATGAGCACGTCTGAATGATCAGTATTTAAACCGAATGATTAGCAAATGAGCGAACGATGATTTTCATCGCTGAATAAATTGAACGATAAGCGAATAAATTATTATTCTTTAAGCAGTCATTGGTTGTGTTTACACTGAAAGATTATCGTTCCAATTTGAATGATTCAGCGTTTTTTTTGTTTTTGTTTTATAATCATTCCATGTAAACGCACCTTTAGACGGAGGTGCTGACATGTTCTGACCAGCTGACAGGCAGGGGTCATTGGTTCATGCTGCTTGTACCTAATTCTGACTACCATTAGCACAGTGCAACAGAAATCTGAATCCATCTGCCAGGCTATGTTTTTCCCCTACTCAGTGATACAAGTTTTGCGCTCTTTTGCCCGCTGAAGTCTTGCCTTTCTGTTTCTCCTAGACACAATGGTGCTGGAACTGGTCATCTGCTGTTATAGCCCATTAGTACTAGGGAACGTTAAGTTGTGCATTGTATTTGGCTACTCCTGACTGTGCAGGGCATGCTGATCAGAACAATTCCTGACATCCTCCGTTGACCCCTTTCGTTGGCGAGTCAAAGTCCGATGTGCTGATCCATAGAAATACTATAGATGTAGAAGTATCTTGGTCATGTGTCTTGCTTTGTATGAAGCTGCTCCAGTCTTCTGAAGATCAGATGGTTACATTATCATTAGTCACAACCCAATTACTCTGTTTCCGCCTGTTCACAGCAGATTTGGCCCATCACATGGTCCCCGTCATGATGAAGGTCTTGCAGGTTCAGGCTATTAATAAGTGAAGTGTCCATTTCCTGCAGAACACTAATAATGAGGTTTGGGCTCATGTTCTTGTTTGTTTCTGGACAGACCAATAATAAATGTCAAATGCTCAGGGAGGGAAAGACGGGCAGCTTGTACTGCTTATTGGTTTCTTACCAACTAATGAGTATATTAAATAGTATCAAACTGTGTCCACATTAATCCATACAGTCATATATAGTGGCATACCTTTCCCACATAGCACCTCATAGTGCCCATATAGTGACTTATCATGTCAGCACCCATGGAAGCACCAAGATTGATCCATACCGTGCTCACAAGGAGTCTATAAAGTTGTTTCACATAGTCCTGGGGCAAGGAACACGCAGAACGGGGGACAGGCCAGCATTAGATGCAACTCCTGGGTTTGACAATGGGGAGAAGATCCCCCTTAGTTTTAAAGTCTCTCTGGGTCCCACCTCAACTGTCCTCCTCCATACATCCCTGAAGGCCAAGTAGATGCGCATATCTCTCTAATGGAAACCCAATTTAACATTTTGGTCATATTTACCGAGGAGGCTCTCCAATAGGGAGGTTATGGCCACCATATCTCATATCATGAATTTAATTAAAAGTGGATACCAAACATGACATACGACAAATGATTAGCTTAGCAGGTATGTGATTCTATGGGTTTCATGGATCACACAGCGATGGAAGTAAATGCACTGCGTCCCTCATACACCCACGGTCTCGAAAATATAATTGCTGTTGAGCTGGGACCTTCAGATGACTTGTAATCTATTATTTTTTTCTTTTTGCCATCTCAATGGAGGGAAATCACAGTCAGCAAGTCTGGAGGATGTGTATTGGAGGGGCTGGGAAACAATGGAATCTCCTGCAAATGGGTAATTTCATTATCACTACAACAAAGGACTTCCTTGCTGGTCCAGAAAGGAGCCCTCTGCTGTAGTTGTAAAGGGCAGTTGAATGAACATTGATGAGCTCTGCTTGGCTGGAAATACACTTATCCACCTGCCTACATCCACTCTACCAGTATCATTTCATCACAGTGCCGTGTTACTGATCCTCAAACGGAGCTAGAAAACGGAATTTCTGAGCGCTGATCTGAATGAGCTCAAAGTGGCACATTCTATGTAATGAGCAGCTGCTACGCAGAATACACGTAACCAACTTCCTTTAACATTGCATGATGGCAACAGCGGAACGGGAACTCCCTCATGTCCACGCCAATTTTCGCAAAGGGAAGAGGAACAAGAGACCAAATTATAAATCTCCAATGGATCCTGAAAAAAGGAGGAGTACATGTGCTTTATCAATTACAGCAAACCCTTTGATTGCATTAACCCTTTCCAATCCACTTTCTGACGTCTAAAGACATTATGATTTAAGGCTGCACAGTTCCGATGTTGGAAGACGCCCGTCAGGGTTCTCTTACTGTATATTGCCAGCCTCTCTGCTGTCAGAGCCTATCCAACGTGTCACCTCATGCAGTACTGGCTTTAGCCAGCATATAGCGCTGTTGTATAATGGCAGAAAGAGAGTAAGCCCCCTAGCAAAACCAGGATAGAAATTGGATTGGAAAGGGTTAAACACGACAAGCTGTGGCCAGGCCTAAGACAAGTGGGAAGCCCAGGACATCTGGGACAACTCAAACAGTCGTTGTATGCGAATCAGGAGGCTACCGTCAGAACCTCCAGCAGGGACACAGAATGGTTTAGAATCAGGAAAGGCATACATTCCCTGCATTGTTCAGCCTGTATGCAGAGGCGATCTTGGGGCGATACGGTTTATGTTTAAACAATTTTTATTGAAGCATTTTAGTTTTTACAGAACCGAAGATAAACATTTCCAATCATCACTATTGCAAATATCAATCATTAAACAAACCGCTTATTACAGCTGAACACAATCAGGTAATTAACTAACGTCAATGATAAATTCCTGATAATGCTAACAACCCGCAATCGGTATTATTGTCTACCAACTGAACCAAAGTTGTACGTATCTGAGCCCTAGTTCTGATCTTTCCTGATACTCATAGCCCTTAGTATGGCTACCACACTTAGATTATGAGGAACCCTCATTCACACATCAGGAGGAAAGGAAGAACATATAGTTTAAGGACAAGCAGAAGAGAAAATGTGTGCTTATCACCATGAAGCGTTCATATTTCTCTAAAGAGAAACCGATCCTAGACTAGAGTCTGGGGGTTTCCAATCAATCTCCAACATCCCGGGGATCTTTGGAAATGTATCCAAGAACTCCAAATGCCGACTGTCCTTCTCCACCGACACCAACTCCTCCATAGTCATCAACACATTCACCTCCTGTTTCCCCTCCACTGTTGTCGGGATCTTTTGTGTTTTCCAATATCCCGGTATAACTGAGCGTGCGGCTAGTAAAAAGAAACGCAGCAGGTCTTTTTTGATTTTAGACAATGAACCAGGTAGCATAGACAGGAGCGCTATCTATGGGGATGGAGTAATAGGACTTTTAGTAATTTTCTTGGAAGTGGAGAACACCATACCCCAAAAGGCCACAATGCTAGAATTCTACTGACGGGGCGATACAGTTTAGACAAATCCAACATTGAAATGAAGATCGGTGACAGAAACATCAACAATCTCAGATGATACAACCTTGCTGGCAGGAAGATCTTGAACAACTGATACTAAAAGTTAAGAAGGAAATTAAAAAGTCGGCCTATTTAAATAATGACAACAGCCGGTGACGGTGCAGGACAGATCAAAAATGAAGAAATTGATTGAAGCAACTCAAGACTTCGTCTTCCTCGAATCGAAAAATCGACTGCAATGAAGAATTAGGACCCAAAATAGAATGACAAATTGCGCTAAGTCGCAGCACAATGATAAGTATGGGTAAGATCTAGAAAAACAAAGACATAAGCATTGCAAGGAAATGCCAGACAGTGAATGCAATCATCTTCCCAATCACAACTGCTGCGAAAGTTGGGCACCAAGGATGCGCTCACACAGGCTTCTGTAAAAACGCTGCGTTTTAAACAAGACTTTTTTAGCTTTCTTAAACACATTTGATAGCATTCTTCAACGCGCTCCATCATGGCGATAGGTGATGAAGAGCGTTAAAAATCGCTGAAACGCACAAAAATAGTGCAGACAGCGTTCGAAAATCGTGGTGTTTGAACACTTATCTAAAAAAAAAAAACACATTGAGATCGAGGGAGGCGGTTTACAGGGCTATAAAAAACGGCCCGTGTGAGAGCGCTGTAAAGAAAATGGGCCGGAGGAAGATTGATGCCTTCGAACTTTGGTGCTGGAAGAAACTCCTCCAAATTCCTTGGACCACCGAGATCACGAATGAGACAGCCCAGACCGCATCAAACCAGTTTTTATTGGAGGAGAAAATTACGAAATAGAGTCTGGCATATGTCGCCACATAATGCGCGCTAATTAAATTAGAGACATCGATAATGCTTGGTGTGGTCAGCAACAAGAGATGTCACGGCCGCCAAAGAATTGCGGACGTGATACTAACAGAGCTGACACCAACATGAAAATGATCAAGCTGAAACAAGGCGTGCAAAACAGAACCGCGAGGAGAGGGCTGATCCGTACAGTGCCCGAGAGTCAGACCCGACTAAACGGATAAAGATAGATAGATCCATTTTTCCATGTACACTTAACTTATGCTAAACGTACATTAAAGGATAATATGAACAGCCATGAATGATAATATACCCTGCCTTGTATGTAGCAAAAGATGCAGCACTACAGTAACCTCTAAGCGCTCTGCCTGCTTTTGTGGAACTACATATCCCAGCATGCCGTGAAAGCCTCCCGCTATATACAAGACTCGCATTCACTGCATTGCATCATGGGAATTGTAGTTCATAAAGCTGAGCTCCAACAGTGCAGGCTGGGATTCCCATTGACTACATAACGTTAACACTACCGGAAGTGACGACATTTCAGATCTTCCGGTACTTCCTGTAACCTAGCAACGCGGCGTCCGTTAGCCACGCCCTTGCACTGTCAGGCCAATCGGTTAGGAGGCGGCAGAAGCGGCGCTTTGAATCCCTAACCCTTTGGTGTTCGGGCTGCCGCAGCCTCCGCTACTGGTCAGCGGGAAGAGTTAACGCCAGGAACAGGGCGGCAGATTCGTAGTCGCAGCCCGGGTGGTGATCAGTGCGGAGAGGACGCGGAGCGCAGCAGGATGGAGCAGCCGGTAAGCGAGGCCTGGGGGTCAACAGAAGGGCGACAGCTGTCATGCTGGGATTTGTAGTTCCACAAATGTCAACCTGCCTGTTCCCTTTTTATGCCCCCCCCCCCTCCTCCTACCAGAATGTAATGTGCACCCCAATATCCACAGCCCCCCCAGTGTAAACAACCCCCCCTCCACCTGCAGTGTAGCCCCCTCCTGCACAGATGGTACACTCCAGCTATGTATATGCAGTTTCAGTGTCATTAGTGTGTTTTACTCATGGCGACATCTGCGCTGGTCTCATCCTGCGGCAGCGTTTGTTTACAGGCAGAGAACACGAGTTATCCCAACCGTCCGCAGCGTGACCTCCCCATATAGCACCCCTAACTGGCGGATATCACTGCAATCTGCCAATCATGGGTCTGAAGGCCACCGGAGTAATGGCCGCTTATATACACAATGCCGTATCACATCCTCGTACTGGCGATAATATGTGCTATACGGATATCTGCTGTACTGTAATCACTTATTACATCATGTCCAACTTCTCAGGAGGATCCGTCCCTGGAGCGCAACTTCAGGGGGCACCGAGACACCGTCACCAGCGTGGACTTCAATCCTAACATGAAGCAGATCGGTGAGTGCAGCTCTGAAGTATAATATAGGATGTAACTCAGAATCAGTACAGGGTAAGTAATGTATGTACACAGTGACTCCACCAGCAGAATAGTGAGTGCAGCTCTGGAGTATATAATACAGGATGTAACTCAGAATCAGTACAGGATAAGTAATGTATGTATACAGTGACTCCACCAGCAGAATAGTGAGTACAGCTCTGGAGTATAATACAGGATGGCACTCAGGATGAGCACAGGATAAGTAATGTATGTACATAGTGACTGCACCAGCAGAATAGTGAGTGCAGCTCTGGAGTATAATACAGGATGGGACTCAGGATGAGTACAGGATAAGTAATGTATGTACATAGTGACTGCACCAGCAGAATAGTGAGTACAGCTCTGGAGTATAATACAGGATGTAACTCAGGAGCAGTACAGGATAAGTAATGTATGTACACAGTGACTCCACCAGCAGAATAGTGAGTACAGCTCTGGAGTATAATACAGGATGGCACTCAGGATGAGTACAGGATAAGTAATGTATGTACATAGTGACTGCACCAGCAGAATAGTGAGTACAGCTCTGGAGTATAATACAGGATGGCACTCAGGATGAGTACAGGATGTAACTCAGGATCAGTACAGGATAAGTAATGTATGTACACAGTGACTCCACCAGCAGAATAGTGAGTGCAGCTCTGGAGTATAATACAGGATGTAACTCAGGATCAGTACAGGATAAGTAATGTTTGTACACAGTGACTCCACCAGCAGAATAGTGAGTGCAGCTCTGGAGTATAATACAGGATGGCACTCAGGATGAGTACAGGATAAGTAATGTATGACAGTGACTCCACCAGCAGAATGGTGAGTGCAGCTCTGGAGTATAATACAGGATGAGTAATATAATATGTGTACACAGTGACTCTGTCCACTCTCTATGTACCAGTTATATGGGGATCAGAGGACATATTTGACATACTGTAATTACAGCCAGCGGCTCGATGGACTCCTGTGTGATGGTCTGGAATATGAAGCCTCAGATGAGGGCATATCGGTTTGTGGGTCACAAGGATGCAGTGATGTCAGTGGAATTCTCGCCCTCCGGGCATCTCCTCGCTTCGGCCTCCAGGGATAAGACCGTCCGCCTGTGGGTCCCCAGTGTGTGAGTATTGGGGTTACAACCTGCTGGCTTGTAGTAATGAGCTGTGAAGTACGCGGTGTAATTGTTTCCACATACAAACAGCGGGGAAATTAAAAGTAAAGTATTGTAAGATCTCTGCTTGCAGTCAGTGATGGAAAACGTGCACTGCTTACATCCGGAGTCTGAAAACCCCCTGTAAGCATTATCCACTCTGTGATAACCCCCTACTCCAAGGCAGAAGTGAATGGAGTTTCAGCGGCTGGCGCTTGTAGTTCCCCGGCTACAAATGATAGAAAGTGTATAATTATGGGAGAGATTTCTTAAGATTGGCATTTCATATTCTAGTCTTATCATCCCTGTCAGCGCACGATACGTCTAATATATGAAAATATGCTCGGTGCGTCTGCGCAGAAATCTATGGCAGCTACAGTAGATTTCTGGTATAATTTACGCCATTTTCTGGTGTAAATTGTACATAAATGTGTTCCTCTTTTTTTGGGGGGTGGAGTGGCGTAGCATGGCACACATGTAAAAGTTTCAACAGTTTTGTGCAAGCTGGGCTAATGCCAAATATTGCAACTTTTTTTTTTCCCACACACAAAAAGACTTCATGAATCTCTGACTCTGTGTCTGCTGAGCGTGAAGATTAATGAGCTCTTCCTCCCCCTAGTGGTGGAGTTTAGTAATGCACCTGTCACTAGTCTGTTAGATGCTCATTACAAATCACATCGTCCAGGGCTAAAATGACAGAACATCCGTCTCTACGTGTTTACCGTGCGCCCCCAGCTGATAGAGCTACAATTGTAATATGGGGTATAGATGTCCAGTCGCTGATGTGAAGGTCTTCCTCCGGACACTACATGAATGGGCTGATCACACGTAGGGAAAATGCAGTGGAATTTCTGAAGCAGAAAAAAATCTGCAGTGTAAATTAACCTGTTGTGCGGATTTTAACCCCTTCCCATCCCAGGATGTAAATGTACAGCAGTTTCCGCAAATGGACCTACATATATGGCCTATTTTGAAGGTGTAGCTTCAGAAACTCAGCTCGGTTCATCCACTGCGGGAGCTGGCTTGTGACTGACAGTTGGCCTCCTGCTGCAACATTGGGGATCAGTGAGAAAACCGATCCCTGCTGTTAACCCCTTACGTGCCATAATGAATGTTGATCACTGCATGTAAAAGGTTCAAAGAGGTAGGGCGCTCCTTCTGTAATGTGTAATCCCAGAGGGCCAATGGGTTGCAATGGCAACCGGATGCCAGTCAATGTTTTATATCGTCACATGCGTAACAACACGCACAACAAATTGAACACGCTTATTATCCTGCAACCAAACACTAAAAAAAGGAGAAAAAAACATTTTTGCTTATAAAAGGTACCAATGAAAACTACAGTTTGTGATGGGAAAAACAAGCCCTCACAGAGCTCCATGCATGGAAAAGTAAAATTCTAATGGGACTTGAAATGCATCAATGCATAAAAAACTTCCAGAATAAAAGGGTTTTTATTGTACGAAAGTAAAAAAAAAAAAAAAACCTTAAAAAATATCATTTTGGTATTGTCATATTTGTACCGACCCGCAGAAAAAAATGTATCCTGATATTATGCCACATGATTAACACTGTAAAAAAACCAAACTCAATAAAGGCAGAATTAATAAAAGTTAGGTAGTACATTATATGTACCCAAAAACGGTAGCAATAAAAACTACAACTCGCCGCGCAAAAACCATGGACAGAATGACAAAAAATAAAGTTATAGCTTTTGAAAATTGGAGATGAAAATCCCCTTCAAAAAGTGTCACGTCCTTAGGCCTGGAAGTGATTACAGGTCCCTTTAAAGGCCCTTTTACATGGGATGGCGTGTTATACACAGATGCCCGACAGGTTGCCCCAGCGATAATTGTTGCTGTGCTTTCACACAGGAGGATCATCACTAGTGAATGGAGGTGTAGCGGGCCAGGGGTCGTTACGGCCCACCCACCTCCTTTCACACTAAGCGAACGACCGATCCAGTTTTGTGTATCAGAAACTGAACGACGACTACAGATTCTCGCTAGCTGTTCAGTTGGGGGATGCCTTTACACTGAGCGATAATTGTTCAGATTCCGGCCAGTTACAGGAATTTGTTATCGGCCGTGTTAAAGGGCCCTAAGACTTTACCTTCACCTGCCTCTGCCATATTGGGGGAAGGAGATACAGACCAGATAGGGGTCCGGGCACTTCTGTGCAGCCGGGGGAATGTGCGACTAGCTGCTAGAAATCTCCACGTCTGTTATTTCCTCGCCTCTGTTACGGGAGGTAAAAACGATCTAGAGCTTTAGTGGCTGATATGAAAAAGGTTTGTGGTTGAGCAGAGATTGGCGCAGCCTGCAGGACTGATTGGCGAATCCTGTCCATACTGAGCAAGCATAAGCCATCGATCCTGCAGGTCTTGTGTGAGGGCACGGTTCCCCAGCGGTACCCTTGTATGGAGATGTAGCCATGTTGGACCATCGCACATTGTACATGTGACTTTGTTTTCCAGAAAAGGAGAATCAACCCTATTTAAGGCGCACACGGGCACAGTACGGAGCGTCAGCTTCTCCAGCGACGGGCAGTCTCTGGTCACCGCGTCCGACGACAAGACGGTCAAAGTATGGACGGTCCACAGACAAAAATTCCTTTTCTCTCTGAATCAGCACATAAACTGGGTGCGCTGCGCCAGGTAGGTACTTCATAATATGGTTATAACACTACAACTTCCCACCACAGCACACAGGGTGAGATGTATCCGCCATATTATACATATTACACTCTCATTGCTCCACTGTTTTGTTAGTCCCTGCTCCTTCTGCGTTACTTGTATTAGGTGCGTTCACACTTAGCGGATTTTGGTGTGTATCTATATCAAAATCTGCAGCATTTGGTGCAGGTTTTACATAGTATGTAAGGCCAAAAAAAGACACCTGTCTAGAGATGAGCGAGCACACTCGATAAGGCAAACTACTCGAGCGAGTAGTGCCTTATTCGAGTACCTGCCCACTCGTCTCTAAAGATGCCGGCGCGGGTGAGAGGTGAGTTGCGGCAGGGAACGGGGGGAGAGAGGGAAAGAGAGATCTCCCTTCCATTCCTCCCCGCCCCCTGCCGGCACCTGAATCTTTGGAGACGAGCGGGCAGGTACTCGAATAAGGCACTACTCGCTCAAGTAGTTTGCCTTATCGAGTATGCTCGCTCATCTATAGACGTGTCTTTTTTTGGCCTTACATACTATGTAAAACCTGCACCAAATGCTGCAGATTTTGGTATAGATACACACCAAAATCCGCTAAGTGTGAACGCACCTAATACAGTGCAGCCCGTGCACAATTACATTCGTGTCATCGCTAAACAAAGGCATGGGAAATATAAACAAACTGTGTACTGTGCATGACCGGCTGTGTGAGTACGCGGTCATGCACAGTACAATTTTGCCGCCGTACACAGGGTCACGTGTTTACGCGGCGTTTTACGCTTATGGCCTTGTGAGTCCAGCCTAATACACAGTGATTAGAACCCTTTGATTTTAATGGTTTCGTTTACATCTGCGTATTTTTCTTGCATGAAAAAAAATGCAGCATGTCCTATTTTGAAACAATTTTGGTCAAAGAAGTGAATGGGGCTGCACAAATACGCAATATATGCATGAAATGTGTATTCACGGCACATAAAAGCTATAGTCCCTTCTTGTGGGGTTTTTTTTTTTGCACACATAAATACACTGTGCCTAGATATGCAAGAAGGGTTGAAATACGCCCTGGATAGGCTATGTATTCATGGACCGAAATAAGCTGTGTCCGCGTAAATAAGCCCCAACTCTTAATCTCCCCTCCTCCAGGTTTTCACCAGATGGACGGCTGATCGTGTCCGCCAGCGATGACAAAACCATAAAACTGTGGGACAAGACCAGTCGGGAGTGCACTCATTCATTCTGTGAACATGGCGGGTAAGGACGATCCTGACACTTTCTGTACTACATTTACCAGCATGCCGAGTGGCTCTTAAAGGGGTTGTCTTGTCTGGTTAACACTGATGCCCAGCAGAAGGATGCAGCGCCAGAAATACTGAGAGCAGCGAGAAATATTGGGGAACACTTCTGCAACTTTCTAGGAGACTTTGTGTTTTATATTTCTCACCATTTTCAAGATCTCTGCTTGCTTTCAGTAAATGGGAACATTCATATTTACCTCTAGAATATATGATGCTTCTTACAGCTGAGGGTTTGTTACAGTTGAATCTAGTCTAGACAATCCTCTGTGATATAAACACTGATACATGTTATCTGCACTGATACATTGTAACATCCCGGACTCCACACTGATACATGTTACCTGCACTGATACATTGTAACATCCCGGACTCCACACTGATACATGTTACCTGCACTGATACATTGTAACATCCCGGACTCCACACTGATACATGTTACCTACACTGATACATTGTAACATCCCGGACTCCAGACTGATACATGTTACCTGCACTGATACATTGTAACATCCTGGACTCCACACTGATACATGTTACCTGCACTGATACATTGTAACATCCCGGACTCCACACTGATACATGTTACCTGCACTGATACATTGTAACATCCCAGACTCCACACTGATACATGTTACCTGCACTGATACATTGTAACATCCCGGACTCCACACTGATACATGTTACCTGCACTGATACATTGTAACATCCCGTACTCCACACTGATACATGTTACCTGCACTGATTCATTGTAACATCCCGGACTCCAGACTGATACATGTTACCTGCACTGATACATTGTAACATCCCGGACTCCACACTGATACATGTTACCTGCACTGATACATTGTAACATCCCGGACTCCACACTGATACATGTTACCTGCACTGATACATTGTAACATCCCAGACTCCACACTGATACATGTTACCTGTACTGATACATTGTAACATCCCGGACTCCACACTGATACATGTTACCTGCACTGATACATTGTAACATCCCAGACTCCAGACTGATACATGTTACCTGCACTGATACATTGTAACATCCCAGACTCCACACAGATACATGTTACCTGCACTGATACATTGTAACATCCTGGACTCCACACTGATACATGTTACCTGCACTGATGCATTTTAACATCCCGGACTCCACACTGATACATGTTACCTGCACTGATACATTGTAACATCCTGGACTCCACACTGATACATGTTACCTGCACTGATACATTGTAACATCCCAGACTCCAGACTGATACATGTTACCTGCACTGATACATTGTAACATCCCGGACTCCACACTGATACATGTTACCTGCACTGATACATTGTAACATCCCAGACTCCAGACTGATACATGTTACCTGCACTGATACATTGTAACATCCCGGACTCCACACCGATACATGTTACCTGTACTGATACATTGTAACACCCCGGACTCCACACTGATACATGTTACCTGCACTGATACATTGTAACATCCCGGACTCCACACTGATACATGTTACCTGCACTGATACATTGTAACATCCCAGACTCCACACCGATACATGTTACCTGTACTGATACATTGTAACATCCCAGACTCCAGACTGATACATGTTACCTGCACTGATACATTGTAACATCCTGGACTCCACACGGATACATGTTACCTACACTGATACATTGTAACATCCCGGACTCCACACTGATACATGTTACCTACACTGATACATTGTAACATCCCGGACTCCACACTGATACATGTTACCTGCACTGATACATTGTAACATCCCGGACTCCACACTGATACATGTTACCTGCACTGATACATTGTAACATCCCGGACTCCACACTGATACATGTTACCTGCACTGATACATTGTAACATCCCGGACTCCACACTGATACATGTTACCTGCACTGATACATTGTAGCATCCCGGACTCCACACTGATACATGTTACCTGCACTGATACATTGTAACATCCTGGACTCCACACGGATACATGTTACCTGCACTGATACATTGTAACATCCCGGACTGATACATGTTACCTGCACTGATACATTGTAACATCCTGGACTCCACACTGATACCTGTTACCTGCACTGATACATTGTAACATCCCGGACTCCACACTGATACCTGTTACCTGCACTGATACATTGTAACATCCCGGACTCCACACTGATACATGTTACCTGCACTGATACATTGTAACATCCCGGACTCCACACTGATACATGTTACCTGCACTGATACATTGTAACATCCCGGACTCCACACTGATACATGTTACCTGCACTGATACATTGTAACATCCCGGACTCCACACTGATACATGTTACCTGCACTGATACATTGTAACAAACTTCAGGAATGTCCAACGAATTGACCAGCACTCTGGATTTTCTTCAGAAAGTATAAATCATTATTCCTCAGCAAATTGTACGCTGCAATGTTGCAGTAAAGGCCGCCGCAGTATGTGCACCTCATCCTGCCAGAAATTTTTCTGTTTCTGTCTTAGGCTGGATTCACACGAACGTATATCGGCTTGGTTTTCACGCCGAACCGATATACGTTGTCCTCCTCTCCAGGGGGGGAGGATGGAAGAGCCAGGAGCAGGAACTAGGCTCCCGCCCCCTCTGCCTCCTCTCCGCCCCTCTGCACTATTTGCAATGAAAGGAGGCGGGGTGGGGCGTGGCTAAGTGGTGAGAATTAGCCACGCCCTGTCCCGCCTCTCCTCATTGCAAATAATGCAGAGGGGCGGAGAGGAGGCAGAGAGGGGGCGGGAGCTCAGAGCACTGCTCCTTGCTCTTCCATTCCCCCCCTCCCCCGCCCCCTTCCGATGAGGACGACGTATATTGGCTCGGCGTGAAAACCGAGCCGATATACGTTCGTGTGAATCCACCCATAGAAAAAAAAAAGTTACTTGAAAGATTAAAACTGTCGTGATAGAACATTAAAAAAAACATGCGCACCTCACCTGATCCCCGCCGCTCCAGTTCCACCAGTACCAGCTGCTCTCACTTCCTGCTGCAGCAGTGATGTGACCACGCCGGCCAATCATCAGCTCAGTTTGGACAGTGATTATCTGTAGCTGTCACATATCCTGCTTTCAGGACATGATTGCTGCTGCAGCAGGGAGTAGAGAGCAGGCTTCAATGGAATGGGGGCTTTGGAATTTGGGTGAGTCTGTCTTTTTATGTATTTCCACCACAGTTAGTGTCGCTCCAAAAAAATATTTTTGCCCAGATGATCTTTTTACCGATCTATTGAGTGTCCACACTGACGTCTGGGCGGCTCGTGTGCTTTGTGCTCCAGGTTCGTGAACTTTGTGGACTTTCACCCCAGCGGGACCTCCGTGGCGGCTGCGGCTACTGACAACACCGTGAAAGTCTGGGACATCCGAATGAACAAACTTATCCAGCATTACCAAGGTATTCTGTGAGGGCCCCTGGGTGATCTCTACCCGCAGGGAGGGCCCCTGGGTGATCTCTACCCGCAGGGAGGGCCCCTGGGTGAGCTCTACCCGCAGGGAGGGCCCCTGGGTGAGCTCTACCCGCAGGGAGGGCCCCTGGGTGAGCTCTACCCGCAGGGAGGGCCCCTGGGTGAGCTCTACCCGCAGGGAGGGCCCCTGGGTGAGCTCTACCCGCAGGGAGGGCCCCTGGGTGAGCTCTACCCGCAGGGAGGGCCCCTGGGTGAGCTCTACCCGCAGGGAGGGCCCCTGGGAATTTTCCCACTGCAGTTCCATTCACTGAAAGGCATACAGTTAAAGGGGTTGCCCAGATAAGAAAAACATGTCTGCTTTCTTTCAAACACAGCGACACCCTGGTCTGTGGGGTGTGTGAGGTATTGCAGTTCCACTCCTATTCACTTCAATGCAGCTGAGCTGCAATACCAGACACTATCCTATGGACAAGGGCGGCGCTGTTTTGAAGAAAACATCCATGTTTTTCTCACCCTGGACAACCTCTTTAACTGGGAGTTTGTCCATCGGACACATAATATTGCACTGGTTGTAGTGGGAAACAGTCAATAAGCTTGATAACATACACCGCCCTAACAGGCCTTTAAAAGAACATACATTGCATTTTACTGTACAAGTGTGAACTCTGCTAAATGCCATCATTATAGGGTTAAATCTTAATGCAAGTCTTCAATCTGACGAAACCTCCAAGATGTGGAACTTTTTCCCCCCCAGCTTTTGTAGGGGGCGTCTTTCCTGCTAGATAAGTGTGACTGTCACTTTAAATGGTCTCTTGTGTGCGCAGAGATCCCGGCTGTGTGTAGCGGACGATATGATAGTGGTTTTTGCTGAGTCACCGTGATGTGGCTGGGCGCCTTATGTTCTGAATCCATTCTGTAACCGGTGGCCCTGAAGCTGTTGTGAAACTACAACTCCCAGCATGCTCTATGTCTGGTGTTTACACAAGTCTGACAGACAAGCCTGTGGAAGAAATGTCTAGAACAAAGCTCCATACCCAGAGCCGCTTTCATTTTTTAAACTGCTAAAGTGAAATGAAAGCTGCACTGGGATTGGTTGCTCTGGGCAAGAAGGACATCTTACGATTGTTTTAATTAATGAGCACAGTGCATTTTTTTGCAGTGATGTGGTTAGACAGTTTTGATAAATGACACCCGAAGCCTCATTGGCGTTTAATATTTGCCCCTGTCTCCTATGGACAACCATTCTGGCTGCCACTGCAGCAACCACAGGGATCACCATCCTACTTGCTAGAACCCTACGGTTGTGTTTACACGGGGCAGAACAGCTGTGGAATGTCCGTGATCAGTTACATAGCATTTCCGCATCCAAAACACACTGATACATAGCGGATGTGACCGCACGCATTCAACAGTCCCTGGCAGCGGTTTGGGGAATTCGGTGCGCCACTCGTCGGCTCAATGGCATGATCGGAGGGTGGGGGGGCATGTGATGTAGGGCCAGACTCCTATTGATGATGGTTTCTGGTGTATTTCAGTACACAGCGGAGCGGTGAATTCTCTCTCCTTTCACCCGTCTGGTAATTATCTCATCACCTCCTCCAATGACTCCACGCTGAAGGTCCTCGACTTACTGGAGGGGCGGTTACTGTACACGCTGCACGGACATCAGGTGAGCTCAGTATACACTATATATACACCCTTAGGCTGCCTGTCCACGGGCATTACCGTATGCCGCCGCGGGATACCGCTGCCCGGGAGCTGGAGTCGGCAGACAGATCTCTGCTGTCAGCCTTTCTGTCAGATAGGCTGACCGCGGAGAATCGCGGCAAATTGCAGCATGCTGCGATTTGCCAGCCGCAAGCAGAGAGTTGCAATGATTCTCCGCTCGTGGACAGGGGGGAAACGCTCTCCATAGCAACGCTATGGAGAGCATACACTGCGTTCCCCGTGGCTGGGTTATCGCCGCGGGGAATGCAATTCAAACCCGCCCGTGGACAGGCAGCCTTACTGAAGGGGCGGTTACTGTACACGCTGCACGGGCATCAGGTGAGCACACTATACACTGTATATACCCTTACTGTGGTGTCGGTTACTGTACACGCTGCACGGGCATCAGGTGAGCACACTATACACTGTATATACCCTTACTGTGGTGTCGGTTACTGTACACGCTGCACGGGCATCAGGTGAGCACACTATACACTGTATATACCCTTACTGTGGTGTCGGTTACTGTACACGCTGCACGGGCATCAGGTGAGCGCAGTATACACTGTATATAGCCTTACTGGAGGGGCAGTTACTGTACACGCTGCACAGACATCAGGTGAGTGCAGTATACACTGTATCTACCCTTGCTTGAGGGGCATTTACTGGACATGCTGTACGGGCATCAGGTAAGCGGAGTATATATCCTTACTGGAGGGGCGGTTACTGTACACGCTGCACAGACATCAGGTGAGTACAGTATACATTGTATATAGCCTTACTGGAGGGGCGGTTACTGTACACGCTGCACAGACATCAGGTGAGTACAGTATACATTGTATATAGCCTTACTGGAGGGGCGGTTACTGTACACGCTGCAAAGATATCAGGTGAGTGCAGTATACACTGTATCTACCCTTACTTGAGGGGCATTTACTGGACACGCTGTATGGGCATCAGGTAAGCGCAGTATATACCCTTACTGGAGAGGAGGTTACTGTACACGCACGGCCATCAGGTGAGCGGCAGTATACACTGTATACCCTTACTGGAGGGGCAGTTACTGTACATGCTGCACGGGCATCAGGTGAGTGCAGAATACACTGTATATACCCTTACTGTGGGGGGGTGGTCACTGTACACGCTGCACAGGTATTAGATGAGTGCAGTATACATTGTATACCCTTATTAGCAGGCTGCTCCCTTATGATGATTTGTGTAATGTAAAGTTCTGCGGCTTTCTAATGAACTTTTTTCATTTTTTTACCACTGTCAATATATCTGCTTGCTGTCAATAAATGAAAACCTTAATCCACATTATAATATAATCAAGAGTACTTCTTTCCATGTTGCAGGGGGCAGTGACTTGTGTGAAGTTCTCCAGAGAAGGACAATACTTCGCATCTGGGGGGTCTGATGAGCAAGTGAGTGAGAAGTTGTGTGGGTGCAGCCCGACGCCTGGGGGCGGAGCGAGGGTGGGCAGCCCGACGTCTGGGGGCGGAGCGAGGGTGGGCAGCCGACAATTAGGCCTCCCTCACACAGGTGTTTGCAGAAACGCAGTGTTTTTCAACGTTGTGTTTACTGTGTTTTCAGCAGCACTGGCATGCCTTTTGGCTGCGTTTTTAACACAGCTGGAAACGCAGCGAAGAAAACTGGGGGGAAAAAAAGTAATGCTCACCTAGTTGATGCTGTCGGGTCCCTGCTGCTGCTTTCAGTAGCTCCGTGCAGTCTTCCCGACACGCTGACAGACCATCTTTTGCTGGTAACGTGGGTTGAAGACCACGCCTCCAGCAAGAGATTGCTCTGATTTGGCTGAGCCATTCAATGAAAGGCTGTGATTGGCCAATCACCTCAGCCAATCAGTGCAATATCTTGCTGGAGGCGGGGGTCTTCAATCCCCGTTACCAGAAAGAGATGCTTTGTCGGGGATGACAACTATGGAAAGAAGCAACAGGGGTCCGATGGCGGCAGCTAGGCGAGCATTGTTTTTTTTTTTTTCTCAAGTAGTGTAGCTAGGGTGTTTAGCGCTTCAAAAAAATGCGGTACCAAGTTGTGCCACGTTTTTGGCAGCGCTGAAACTGCTGCCCATTCATTTCAAGAGAACATGGCATCGCTGTCAAAGCGCAGCGCTGGGAACGCTGCGTTTTTACCCTTGTGTGAGCAGCCCCCTTGAAATGAATGGGAGCCTTGTACAGTGTTTAGAGCAGCGCTGAAAAAGCAGCACTAAATGCTGTACAGAAGCACCTGTGTGAGGGAGGCCTTAGGGTAATGGCGTGCGTGCAGCTGACACCCGGGATAGGCCAAGTGTATGCGTCTCACGTGTGTCTTATTCTCCTTCAGATTATGGTGTGGAAAACAAACTTCGATTCATCCACGTACAGCGACGTCCTGAAGCACAAGAGGCGAGATGTGTTCATGAGTGGCGCTGATTCCAAGGCAAGTGGCGTCCTTCTTCAACCCGCTCATCCGACCGACCCGGCACATGAGGTATGGGCTAATGATGAGACAAACTATCCACCGGGGAGTCGAGATTCTCTGTTCTCTTTCACTGTTCACCCGCGTGACGCAGTACGGATAGTGTCCATTATTATAACTGACGTTGTTTCCGCTGTGTTCCCAGCCCCCCCTGAGTGTGGAGGACAGAAGGAGTCCCGTCCCACCCAGACCCCGATCTACTGACCATCCAAAATCCCAAGCTGATGACTTCAACATGCGGAATATCGCCAACACTCTGGAGCACATTGTTGGGCAGTTGGATATCCTGACTCAGGTACAAATCGCCATCTAGCGTTGATGCCTGAGATCCCCGTGAGATCATCTCATGGACCCGCCTTACTATTGTACTGCTGCACTCCTCCATAATGGAGAAACTCAGCTTGGTGGTTCCTGAGCCTCCTGGTCCATGAATCCCTTAGTCACGGAGCTTTTTTGTTTTTTTTTTCCATCTTCGTTTTTTCCTCCTCCCTTTTAAAAAATCGTAACTCTATTTATCCATCGACGTCGCTGTATGAGGGCTTGTTTTTTGCGGGACTATTTAATGTACCATAGTTTTTAAAAATTCTAAGTGGAAAGAAATGGAAAAAAAACGACATTCCAACATCTTTCAGTGCATGGCTCCCAAGATCTCATCGTGAGGTGGGTGGGGGTGGGGGGTGGGGTTAAATGCCATCTCCCTTCATTCACGTCTTGCAAGGGCAGGATGTAAAAACCCTATTGGACTGTCACTAAGGGGTTAATAGAATGCCAGAACAACAGTTACGATTGATACAATCAGAGGCAGTTGTTAGAAAAGAGACTAGTAATTATTAGGAAATTATAGTACTAGTGTTTCTGGTGGTGCAATGCGCCACACAGCTCTGCTACATGCACGTCTCACACACACAGCTCTGTTACATGCATTTCACACACAGCTCTACTACATTGCTTTCGCATATGAGCTGCACGTGATTTACGAACTTCAGCATCTTGCTGAGAAGACATGTTGACTTGTAGCTTTTGCATATCTGCAGCACGAGATGTACGAACTTCAGCTGGCGGCTGGAGGTGACATTGTGGCTTGTTGCTGCGTCGTGTTACCTACATTAGCCTTACGGCAGCATTGAACCCCCTGCG
Organism: Eleutherodactylus coqui; assembly: GCF_035609145.1. Taxonomy (NCBI): domain Eukaryota; kingdom Metazoa; phylum Chordata; class Amphibia; order Anura; family Eleutherodactylidae; genus Eleutherodactylus; species Eleutherodactylus coqui. Next base: position 220,040,900 of record NC_089839.1, read on the forward strand.
GTGACATGTTTGCACGACAGCGACTATTTGTTTCAACACTGGACAACGGTTGATGATTGGATGAAGGCTAGACTGGTGTTGGTGGCATTAGCACTTGGGATGACATGATAGCATGTTCAGGAGATGTGAAGCTATGGTGAAGAACTATGCTTCAATGTTGTTGGTCAATATGCACTGCCAGTTATGTATGTGAACATTTGTGAGGTGTTATTTAATGGCTTCTCCACACAGGTGTCAAGCTATCTCACAACATACAAACTGCCAGACTGAGTACTGCTGTATCCATAGCAACTGAGGCCACAGCGGTTTGTGGGGGATGTAGTCTGCCCATAAACCCTCATTCAGTGCACGAGGAGGTTAAGGACCTGTGATAATGTCACCGTCATGTGATCAGGGGGAGGAGCTAAAAGATGGTAACTAACATCACAAGTGCTGTCAAGCTCTGCATGTAACTCACACACGGACGGTCGGGCAAGTTAGCACTTTGATGGAGCAATGCAGGTTTAGGCCATTGAGGGAGTGAGAAGTAGGTGACAACCCCTGGGGTAAACTGTAAAGTCGGTCACAGCAATGGTTGTCAGATGACCTCTATTAACATAGAAACTACTGAGCAGAGTATTAACACCCCCAGCAGTTTAGCAGGAGCTCTGTTTGTTCTGCAGGAAAAGGAGATTACAGTTTTAGGCAACAGAGCTTATAGCCCTTACAGAACCGGAGTTACAGCTGTTTGAAGTGGAGTCGGGAATACTGAAGGGGAAAACGGGACCAGGGGCAGCAGAGACGTGATTCTCCTATATATCTCACCTGTCGCAGATAGACTTGTTCATGGTCTCATCCCCCCCATCAATCAGAAAGCATATCTGCTTTCATGTTGTCAGATATGTTTTTTTTTTTTACCAGAAAAGCCGTAAAATGAGGCTTTGCTCCTGTAATCACTCCTCTACACCGTTTAACCCCACAGATGCTGCAGTCATTGCTGATCATGGCAGCTAAATGTTTTTACAGGGAGGAAAAATGAAAACCTTTTTTCCCCTTACACAAGACTTTAAATATTGAAAAAAATAAAACCAATAACCCGTACTATAAAATATTACTTCTATTTAAACAAAAATCCAAAATAGCCATTTTCTGATCATCTTGTTTCCCCGAAACTGAAATAAAAACTCATTTAAAACTTGTATATACCTCAAAGTAAAACTATGAGCTGTCCCAAAAAAGTGGCCTCATACAGTCCTGTCAAATGGGAAATAAATTGCTTTGGTCCTACAATGTGGCACCACACACAAAAAAGTGTTATAAATGCACTTAAAGCGACCGCGTTCTGCGCCAAATATACTTACATGAGATAAATCAAAAATCTACAATAAAAGTGACGTTTTCTGGAGGCGTTTTTCAATTAAAATGTGACTGTTGAAGGGTTAAAAGATTTCACATAAGGGGTAAAGTTGGGGAGGAGACTTGCAGGTTGTTGGGGTGTGATCATTATACGGTTATTACGCTCTTCATCCACTGATTTTTCTCCCCAGACTGTAGGGATTTTAGAGCAAAGACTTTCTCTGACTGAAGACAAACTGAGAGAATGTCTAGAGGGGCAGGAGAAGCGGCCCGGAAGCGATACATCATGACCGCGAAGACGGGGCGCCGCTGCTCACATACAATATTGGTGTTTTTTAAGGTTTTTATCTGCTACTATTTTTATTGTAAATATTTAATGTTAATAAAACTATTTTTGATGGATCTGGCTTTAACTATGGAGGAAATAAGTGCCCCCCCCCTATATAATTGTAGGTCTGAGTTGGTGAATCTGCACATTTTGCCGTCGTCATCAGCTGTGTTCTTGCTGAACCAATAAGCAGGTTTGTCATTCAGGACTTGAGGAAAGATGACCCCTTACTTGGCCGTAGCGGCCGCCATATTGGTTGTCACCAAGCTGGCCTAGAAGGAGATGCATGTATAGTGACAGTGGGTGGTGTAGGTGGACTCTCCTCCTGTATGTGACCTGTCACCTCCGCAGGACACAAGTGCCGAATCCAATCCAGGGATGCGGCGATCGCTAATCGCCGTTATTACGAGGACGCGCTGTCACCACTGAGATGACATCCACATTGGCTACAACTGATCTTTGCACATTTCTGGTTTTGCAACTTTTAGGGGAAGTTTCTTATAGAATTGTGTAACTTCCACATCGCAACGACTGTAAACCTTCACCAATAGCTCTGAATGACATTGCTAGCACTGAGTAGTTTAACCCTTTCCCGCCCCAGGATGTAAGTTTACGTCCTGGCTGGGAAGATGTTCCCACAAATGGATGTAAATTTGCTTCCTATGGATGGCGCAGGCTCAGAGGCTGAGCCCGCAGCGGGAACCATCTATAACTGACAACCAGCCTCCCGCTAGGATGGGTGAGAACACTGATCCTCGCTGTTGACCCCTTACACACCACAATGTTGATTGTGGCATGTAAAGGACTCTCAGAAGGGGGCCAATTATGTATAGCTGAGGGCCGATGGGTTGCTATGGCACAATGCTGTCCAGGTCTGCCATGGCTATGATCAATAGTATTAGCAATAACTATTTGCAGTACAGAAGTTCTGCAGTGTATTATCATAGCGATTAATTGCTTCACAGGTTCGAGCCCCTGACAGGGATGTAAAAAAGGCAAGAAAATAAAAAATAGAAGAAAACTTTTTGCACACTTTCCCTTCTTCATTTAATAAAGATTTTAATTAAAAAATGTAAAACCCCCCATTTGATATAATCGCAGCCCTTTTCACTTTTTAGTAAAAGCTTTTATTTCCCCGCATGTACCGCTCCTTCTCCCGTACACCGCTGGCAGGAGCCCGCTGGCCCTCCTAATATGGCTCTCTAATGGTCTGAAGACACACATTCTTTACAGTGATGGCGTCCGTTGTCATGGATACAACAGAACAGGATGGCACCCCCGTAGACTTTACCTCTTAATGATGTGGCTGTTTCTTTCCATTTTTGGCTTCTCCTACCCACTTTCAAAAAATCATAACTCCTATTTAGCGGTCAACGTAGCTGTCTGAGGCCTCCCATCATCCTGGTGGGGATTCCTGCTCTCCGTATCCTTCCTTATTGTGAATATTCCCTGATGACGTCATCAGTTACATATACGAGAGAAATGCATTGGAGTTGGATGCACGAGAAATACTACCACACCCTGTGAGCCCAATTCATTTGTATGGGCTGTGTATGAAACACTATCCATACGAAATCCATTGCATATGGGTGGCGGTTTTATACGCGCCCCCGCTGGGAAACAGAGCGGGGAATTAAAAAAAAAAAAGGAAGTTGCACTGCACATGTCCATGTGATCTGTGGGAATGCGCAGTGCACTCGCTGCCGGCAGAGCCTATACTTCAATGTGTGTAAACCGCTGCATGGGTGACCAATAGTGTCTTATGCACACGCCCGTGGGCATCAGCCCTTACCTGTGTGCGCAGCGCCATCACAGTCTGAGTCAACAAGCCGTGGGTGCTGCAGTAACACCGGCTGTACAACCCAGCACCCCGAGAACAGAAGCGGCACCGCTGATCATTCCGGGGGATTTGGGTTAATAATGGCTTTATAATATCTTTGAATAAAGTTTCAGATTTTACATGGATCTCCTTCAGCAGTGATGGCTGGCCGGGGGTCGGGCCCCCCGTTATATAGCATTGTCACAGTGATGTATCGTGTGATGTACTGAAAAACCTATGCACATTTCTAAGTGGGGTGAAATAGAAAAAATGCAATTTAGAGGGGCCTTGTTTCAAGGGCTGCACGTACTATTCTGCTGGTGGAGTCACTGTATACTTTATATTACTTATCCTGTACTGATGCTGAGTTATATCCTGTATTATACTCCAGAGCTGCACTCACTATTCTGCTGGTGGAGTCACTGTATACATTACTTATCCTGTACCGATCCTGAGTTACATCTTGTATTATACCCCAGAGCTGCACTCACTATTCTGTTGGTGGTGGAGTCACTGTGTACATACATTACTTATCCTGTACTGATCCTGAGTTACATCCAGTATTATACTCCAGAGCTGCACTCACTATTCTGCTGGTGGAGTCACTGTGTACATACAGTACTTATCCTGTACTGACCCCGAGTTACATCCTGTGTTATACTCCAGAGCTGCACTCACTATTCTGTTGGTAGAGTCACTATGTACATACATTACTTGTCCTGTACTGATCCCGAGTTACATCCTGTATTATACTTCAGAGCTGCACTCCCTCTTCTGTTGGTGGTGGAGTCACTGTGTACATACATTGCCTCTCCAGAGCTGCACTCCTTCTAGACTCTTCCTCTGCAGGGGTGACGTCTCCTCCGCGCTCCCGCTCCCCTCAGTGACAGGCGCGGCCCCGGCGCTGGCTCCTCCCGGAGGAGGATCCCGGGTGTCTCGGTGCTCGGCTTTGGCCCCCGATGGCGGCGGCGCCCCCCAGTAAGAGCGCCCGGTGGCTGCGGGACTGTCTGCGGTCGGGCGGGCCGGGGCTGCTGCTCTTGGACTGCCGGCCGCAGGAGCGCTATCAGGCTGCTCACATCGAGGCTGCAGTCAGCGTCGCCGTCCCCGGCCTGATGCTCCGCCGCCTCCGCACTGGCAGCATGTCCGTCCGCTCCGTCATCGCCAGCGACCCAGAGGCCTTCTCCCACCGGCGGCAGGCGGACACGGTACTGTTGTACGACGAGGCGACGCTGGACTGGCCGGACACCCAGAGCTCGGTGCTCGGCCTGCTGCTGCTCAGGCTGCGGGAGGAAGGCTGCCGAGCCCACTACCTGAAAGGTGTGTGCTGGCGGGGGTCACGGGGGGGGCCGCACGGGCTGGTATACCTGAGGGGTGCGGGAGGGGGTGTCACAGGGGGGCTCGGGGGGGCCGCATGGTCTGGTATACCTGAGAGGTGCCGGAGGGGGGCCGCACAGGCTGGTATACCTGAGGGGTGCGGGAGGGGGTTTACAGGGGGGCCGCACGGGCTGGTATACCTGAGAGGTGCGGGAGGGGGTGTCACAGGGGGGCTCGGGGGGCCGCATGGTCTGGTATACCTGAGAGGTGCAGGAGGTGGTTCACAGGGGGGGCCGCACAGGCTGGTATACCTGAGGGGTGCAGGAGGTGGTTCACAGGGGGGGCCGCACAGGCTGGTATACCTGAGGGGTGCAGGAGGTGGTTCACAGGGGGGGCCGCACAGGCTGGTATACCTGAGGGGTGCAGGAGGTGGTTCACAGGGGGGGCCGCACAGGCTGGTATACCTGAGGGGTGCGGGAGGGGGTTCACAGGGGGGGGGGGGGCCGCACGGGCTGGTATACCTGAGGGGTGCGGGAGGGGGTTCACAGGGGGGCCGCACGGTCTGGTATACCTGAGAGGTGCGGGAGGGGGTGTCACGGGGGCTCGGGGGGCCGCATGGTCTGGTATACCTGAGAGGTGCAGGAGGTGGTTCACAGGGGGGGCCGCACAGGCTGGTATACCTGAGGGGTGCGGGAGGGGGTTCACAGGGGGGGCGCACGGGCTGGTATACCTGAGGGGTGCGGGAGGGGGTTCACAGGGGGGGCGCACGGGCTGGTATACCTGAGGGGTGCGGGAGGGGGTTCACAGGGGGGCCGCACGGGCTGGTATACCTGAGGGGTGCGGGAGGGGGTTCACAGGGGGGCCGCACAGGCTGGTATACCTGAGGGGTGCGGGAGGGGGTTCACAGGGGGGCCCGGGGGGGGGGGGGGCTACATGGTCTGGTATACCTGAGGGGTGCGGGAGGGGGTGTCACAGGGGGGGGCCCCACGGTCTGGTATACCTGAGGGGTGCGGGAGGGGGGTGTCACAGGGGGGCCCGGGGGGGCCGCACGGTCTGGTATACCTGAGAGGTGCGGGAGGGGGCCGCACGGGCTGGTACAGCACTATATACAGTGACTATGCTGCAGACGCTGACCCACACTGCGGATCCGCTTACCGGAGACTATGGGTCGGTCCTGTAAGGGTTGGGGGAAGTTTGTCGCATTGTCTTCTACGGATCGCGGAGCTATGTATTAGTCGTGGTCTCCATGGCGATTATTGATTGCAATAGAATCGTAGTGGAGTGAGAAAAAGTCCAGATTCCACGAATGTTGGCGAGTGTTGAATGACCCCCACAGTGGACAAGCCTTGGGGTACCGAAACCTGACATTTTTTTTATTACTGCAGCCAAAAGTTGCCGAGATCCGCCTTATGGAAAGAGACCGCAGAGGGCAGAAAAGGTGTCCCACTTTCATCTTCTTTGTTTCACTTTGTTACCATTTCCCCAAATCTCAGCTTGCTGGCAGTGAATGGAAGCCTTCTAATACTGCTCACAGCTGAGGGTTTGTTGCAATGTATCCAGCCTAGACAATCCTCTGCGCTCCAGACTGATATACATTAGGGCTCGTTCACATCAACCGCTTTCAACTGATCCATTTTTTTTAACCCCTTCCCAACCCAGAAGGTTGTGGTAACCACTATCTGTAAATGAACGTAAACTTGCGTCCTATGGATGGCGCAGGCTCAGAAGTGACCCCCGCACACCATCCGCAGGGAGTGGAGAGGATGGGTGAGAACACTGATCCCCTCTGTGAACCCCTTACATGCTGCGATCGATGTAAGTTGCGGTATATATAGTGTTCACAGAGGGATGGCGCTCCCTCTCTTACGTCATTGGCCCTACACCATGTAAGTGCAGATGGCCATGGCAACTGGACGCCAGACAATAGCATTCTGGTCCGCCATGGCCTGTTATCGCTATGAGAAGCGATAATGCATTGCAGTACAGGAATACTGCAGTGTATTATCAGAGCAATTGTAGAATCGCAGGTTCAAGTCCCCTACAGGGACTTAAGGAAAAAACAGACATTTTTTGTTCACTTTTCCCTAATTTAAAAAAACAAAAATTGAATGGTAAAAACCCACGTTTGGTGTCGTCGCATCCGTAATTACCGTAAATCGAACATACTTATTGTCCTGCATGGCAAGCGCTATTAAAAAAAGCAAAAGTGATTTAAAAATCCGTCTTTTTAATTGAACCGGGAGATGTTTGTGAAAAAAATGGAGATTTTTTCGTCTGTTTTTTCTATTTGCTTTCATTCGCATCAATTTTTAACAGATCCGTTTTTGTTCTGAGGCGCGTTTAAAAACCGATCCGTTAAACGGACATAAAAAAGAACGAAGACAATGGAAAACTTCCTGCTCAGTTCCGTCAGCCATTCAGTATAACGTAAAAAAATCGATTTGATTTTCTATTTATTTTAAATGGCGCAGAGCGCCGCGCTATTTCTGCAAAAACAAACAAATCAAAGTGAATGGAATTGAACTGAGCGCAAGTGAAGCTGAGAACATCCCAGTGAAATGAATGGAACCTAAGTGGAACTTGTTTTTTATCCCATTGCGAAGCGGAAACCAAAATTGATGACTTGACGGAGTCCTTCTCTGCACTGACACATTGTAACAAACCTTCAGGACCGGAGGGAGATTTGTACTGCTGATGTGTTTCTCTTACAGTGTAGACTGGATACATTGTAACAAGTAGGAGGTCACTATGTGGTTTCAGTTTCCAAATGCAAACAATGGTTTTATTCACTGACAGCAAGCAGAAATCTTGGCAATGGGGAGAAATTGGAACAAAGTTTGTTAGGAAGTTGCAGAACTTTTCCTCCAACGATGAAATTGTATTTGTACAATGTCGATGACGTTGGAGCCGCTCTGGGAAGTGAGCGGAGTTTGTCAGCTGCAGTCCTGTGTAAAACCGAATTGCACATTTTCACTCTGCTACATCCGTTAGACTGCGCTGTGGGCCGCACTCCACTCCTGCCACCATTATTCTGGGACCGGTCGCCATCTTTCCCTGGAAATGTCCAGCTGAGTTCACATAGTTGAAATCCATGTCAGGAAAAACCAGAATTTCACATGTTTGCACCGCCCGCTACAAGGGCAATTTTTGCGCATGTAATATGCAGTGAATAGAACCCATTGACTTCAATGGGTTTGTCTGCATGTGCTTTTTGTTTTTTAATGCGATGCGTGTTTGCGCACGTTGTTACTCCAAAGAACAAATTAAAATCCAACGTTTAGATTGGATTGAAAACCACAGCGGAAATTTGCCTTAATTTAGTGTGGCTCAGACATGCGGTAAACCCGACGCAGATTCCGCCCTGTGTTATTGCACTTCCTCTTTTTCACGTGGATTTCCGTTAAAGTGAACGGTACGCGGTCAGGATGAAGATTTGATGTGGAATTGGCGCAGATTCTAATCGGATTCCTTAGTGTGAACATAACCTGTGACTACGCTGCTCTACCGCTGTAACAAAACAAGAGTCTGCGACGCTGCGGAGGTGTATAACGTAGTCCGCTGTCCCTGGGTGACAACCAACATGGCTGACGTTTCAGCGCCGCTACTTGTCGTCACTCAAGTTCCCAAATTGAGGATTTCTTGAAGTCTGTGTCATGTGGTCCAGCTGTCATGGCGGCCGTATTAGCCTCCTGCTTATTTCTGTGCTGTTCCTTGCGTTGTGCCATTTCCTGCTGGGGTGTTAGACAAGCTCCAGCACGCCGGGGGTTACTCAGCTCCTCCGCCACACGCTGCGTGGGTGTCGTAATGCGCGTGTATAATAAAGCGAACATCCGGGAGGGCGGGTGGAGTTGACAAGTCACATCACGTCCTGCAGGGAGATGTCACTTTATATACACCCGACCGACGGACTCCCATCTCTATGCTTATACATACCGAATACAATCGCCTCCAGATATCCGCAGCCACCATCTTGCTTACGTGACGAGCCGTAGTTTTTATTGTTACTATTTTGGCACATTTATGGCTTTTTGGATCTTTTAATTGTTTTGGTTTTTTTTGAGGTGGAATAACCAAAAAAAGCATGTTCGCTTCGCTTTTTTTTTTCTATAGCATTTGCTGTGCGGGCTACAAAATGTGCTACATTTTGGGATCTCTCGCACGAGCGTTTACCGTGAGTGTATCTCCTGCATTACGTATTGCTGCACGCTGACAAATGCCCATACGCTATCTTGGCATGCATGCACTTAATACTTGCCAAGTTAGTGCATGCCGCTTTTTTTTTTTTTGCATGCGCATTTCACACACTGTGTGAGAGGCACAATTCAAAGTAATGTAAAGATTGGCACCGCGTATTACATGCGCAAAACCCACACGTGTTATACATAGTAAAGTACGCTCGTGGGAGAGAGCCTTATTGTTACAGGTCGTTACGGATGTGACAATACCAAACATGGATTTTTAAATTAAGAAAAAAAATATTTTTAACCAAAAAGAGAAAAAGTTCCTTTTTTTTTCCTTCCCTTTTTACTATATTTTTATGTTTTATATACTAATTTTTTTTTTTACATTCTATTTTTTTTATATCCCTATAGGGGAATTGAACCTGCAATGCTACAAAAACACTGATAGTACACTACAGTACTTCTGTACTGCAATGTATCATTGCTTATCATAGTGATCACAGTCCATGGCAGACCTGGACTTCGTTGTCTGGCATCCGGTTACCAAGGCAACCCATCTGCCTTCTGTGATTACATGGCGGAGGACTGATGACTTTACGGATCGGGGAGCAGAATAACTGTTCATGTCTGATCACTTTTCTGGTCATTTTCAGGAGGCTACAGCACGTTTCAGCGGGAGTACCCAGAACTTTGCGAGCTTGGCCTGGAGATCCCCTCCCCCACTGATCCATCACCAGATTCTTTGCTTGGATTGGGCAGCCTGAGAATTAGTTCTGAATGTTCCGATGGTGAATCTGACCGAGAACCAAACAGCGCGACTGAATCGGAAGGAAGCCCCGCTGTCACCAACCAGACGACATTCCCTGTCCAGATCCTTCCGTATTTATACCTCGGCTGCGCAAAAGATTCAGCTAACCTGGATATCCTGGGGAAATATGACATCAAGTACATCCTGAACGTGACGCCGAACCTGCCCAACGCGTTCGAGAACAACGGAGTGTTCAAGTACAAGCAGATCCCCATCTCCGATCACTGGAGCCAGAACCTGTCGCAGTTCTTCCCGGAGGCTATATCGTTCATTGGTAAGCGATAACGACGGCGTTCTCGTCAGTGGCTCCTTTCATTAATATTTATAGACACTTCTCACGACTGAGGGTTTGTTACAATGTATTCAGTATACACAGTCCTCCAGTCATGCATGTTACCCGTACTGATACATTGTAACAAATCAAGATGGGAGAGAGATTTGTGCTGCTGAGGATTATCTGCACTGATTCATTGTAACAAATGCTGAGATTTATTGCAGTTAATGTTTCCATTCACTGCCTGCAAACAGAGATCTCTGTCCTGGCAGCTGATGGTTTCCTCTCTGTCCTCCATGTTGTGACTTGATGGCATCTGGATATAAAGTACATGTCTGTGATGTCAGCGGCCGCCATGTCCCGGCTTATCGGGCTCCTTTGATTCAGGGTCACCAGAGCTGCAGCAGGGCACAGCCGTACCAGCGACGCAGCTTAAAGGGGCCGTGTAACATATATGGATGGGACTGTAACTTCTACTGATGGTGTGTCAGTGCTGTACTCCAAGCACATCCAGAGCTGCATTCACAATTCAGATGGTTTCCTTTTACCATGGAGCGGCATATTGAGAAAAAGCTCAGATAACGGTTACAAACGTAAATCTGGGGTTTTAGGCTGCAGATCTGAGGGTGAAATACAGCTGCTCTGGAGGTGATTATACTACCAGAATTTCCAGTGCAGCTGTGGCTGTGAGCAGAGTGCAAGAATTAGGCTGGCAGCTTTAGAGGGGGCCGGCGTGTGAGAGCTGTGGCTCTGGAGGGGGGGGGGGGGGGTGGCGTGCGAGAGCTGTGGCTCTGGAGGGGGGGGCCGGCGTGCGAGAGCTGTGGCTCTGGAGGGGGGGGGCCGGCGTGCGAGAGCTGTGGCTCTGGAGGGGGGGGGCGGCGTGCGAGAGCTGTGGCTCTGGAGGGGGGGCGGCGTGCGAGAGCTGTGGCTCTGGAGGGGGGGGCGGCGTGCGAGAGCTGTGGCTCTGGAGGGGGGGGGGGGCGGCGTGCGAGAGCTGTGGCTCTGGAGGGGAGGGGGGGCGGCGTGCGAGAGCTGTGGCTCTGGAGGGGGGGCGACGTGCGAGAGCTGTGGCTCTGGAGGGCAGGGGGGGGCGGCGTGCGAGAGCTGTGGCTCTGGAGGGGAGGGGGGGCGGCGTGCGAGAGCTGTGGCTCTGGAGGGGGGGGGGGCCGGCGTGCGAGAGCTGTGGCTCTGGAGGGGGGGGGGCCGGCGTGCGAGAGCTGTGGCTCTGGAGGGGGGGGGGGCCGGCGTGCGAGAGCTGTGGCTCTGGAGGGGGGGGGGCGGCGTGCGAGAGCTGTGGCTCTGGAGGGGGGGGGCGGCGTGCGAGAGCTGTGGCTCTGGAGGGGGGGCGGCGTGCGAGAGCTGTGGCTCTGGAGGGGGGGCGGCGTGCGAGAGCTGTGGCTCTGGAGGGGAGGGGGGGCGGCGTGCGAGAGCTGTGGCTCTGGAGGGGAGGGGGGGCGGCGTGCGAGAGCTGTGGCTCTGGAGGGGAGGGGGGCCGGCGTGCGAGAGCCGCGGCTCTGGAGGGGAGGGGGGCCGGCATACCTTTTCAGTAAGATTTGTCTTTCAGTTCCTCAACACTCTGCTTGCTGTCAGTGAATGGAAGCATTCTTGTTGAGATATAAAAAATGTCTTTATACTGATTTTGGCCTGGTGTTATCTGCGACAACTCCTCTTGTTTCAGACGAGGCGCGGTCCAACAAGTGTGGCATCCTCGTCCACTGCCTGGCAGGAATCAGCCGCTCGGTTACGGTCACCGTGGCGTACCTCATGCAGAAGCTCAACCTCTCGCTGAACGACGCCTACGATTTTGTGAAGAGGAAAAAGTCGAACATCTCGCCAAACTTTAACTTCATGGGACAGCTGCTGGACTTCGAAAGGACCCTGAAAAGTCCCTGCGACATCCGGTCGCCCACAAACCAGCTGTACTTCACCACGCCGACCAACAACAACCTCTTCCAGCTTGACAGCCTGGAGTTCACATGATGGCCGCTCCACGCCGGATGAGGAGAGTTTTGTATGTTCATCCGTAAGTTCTTATTGGGCCTCATTTATCAAAGCAGTGAGACTGTAGGCCATAGCAACAAATCAGCACAGCTTTCACTTCAGATCTGTTCCTGCTGCCCATAGCAGCCAATCGCAGCTCAGCTTTCATTTTACCTCAGCAGTTTCAGAAGTGAAAGCTGCGCTGTGATTGGTTGCTATGTACAGCAGTGAGGGATATGAAAGCTGCGCTGTGATTGGTTGCTATGTGCAGCAGTGAGGGATATGAAAGCTGCGCTGTGATTGGTTGCTATGTGCAGCAGTGAGGGATATGAAAGCTGCGCTGTGATTGGTTGCTATGGGCAGCAGTGAGGGATATGAAAGCTGCGCTGTGATTGGTTGCTATGGGCAGCAGTGAGGGATATGAAAGCTGCGCTGTGATTGGTTGCTATGGGCAGCAATGAGATATGTGAACTGAAAGGTACATTATAATGAGTAAGCCTGTCCCTCTTGGACATAGCAAGTGGACAGCATAGATAAATGAGGCCTAACAGGAAGGTTGTCCTTGTTGCCCATAGCAACCAATCAGAGCACAGCTTTAACTTTACCTCAGCATCTTTAGAAATGAAAGCTGTGCTGTGATTGGTTGCTAGGGGCAACAAGGACGGTCTTTCTCTTTGAATAGCTTTGATAAATGAGACCCTTCCGTGTTTTATATCCGGAGCAGAAGTCCCTTCCGGTTTTCATCTTGCACTTAAATTGGCGTTCAGACGCGTAGAGCAAAAAATGTCTATTTTGTATATTATTTTTGTATCTGGCACACTTTGTGTCTGAGTGTAAGTGAAGTTCCTTTGATCAGGCATCAGTGGGACCCGATAGGTGCCGGATTATCGGATGTTCTAGATTATCAGATGCCGGATTAAAGGGATTTTACAGACTATATAGGCTCATATAGATAACAGCGGCTTCCCTGCTATTAAACCATTCCGCGGGCGCTCTAGAGCGGGGAAGTGTTATTAGGTGGAGGGTAATTAATATTCGACTAATCAGCGATGACTAGTGGGTGAAGTCAATCAGTTTGTAGTTGCGACGTGATCCCCGATCTTACTTTGTCTTCTGCCTGTTTGTATAAAATTATATTTTTTGTATTTTTTTATAAGCCAAAAGTTTCTATTGACCAAATGCTGTTTGCACAGTTTACAGGACGGCACAGGCCGCTCGTGCCGCCGCTCGCTCTTGGGTGTTTGTTTCTGCAGTTATGGCGAGGTTTTGTTTCGTGCCATATTGATAGTGTTGACAGTTGTCTGTGGAGCTTACAATCTACAAGTGTTCATGTCAGTTTGTTCCCCAAGGAGATTTCTTCTATGCAAATCGTATTAAAGCGTCGCAGTCGCCTGCTTGCAGCAATCAGTGATCTTGGGGCCGCCGCCACCGCCACATCGTTCGCAGTTTGTAAGTTGTCATCAGCCCCCTTATTTTAGGGCAGCTATTCAGTGATGTCTTGGCGTTTTCTCCTCTAGATTCTATTAAAGGGCCGGTGTCCTTTCTTCTGTACATACAACTTTACCATTTTGTATAATGAAAACTTCTGTAAGTTTCGCATTCATCTTGTGTTCAGGAGTTCAGTGTCCTAATATACATAGTATTGTGCTCAGTCACTGACAACAAGCAGAGGTCTGGAAAAGGGTGAGGAATTACAATTCAATTGCTGCTACAAAATTGCAGCACTTTTCCTTTTATATAAAATTGGTAAATCCATTTAAAAGAATCTTTGCTAAAGGTAAAGTATACGATCACCTCTGAACCCCATTTATACAGGTCATGTAAAGTCTCGACAACCAGTGCAATGACTATGTGCTGTGTATGATTTTTCCTGTATTATACTCCAGAGCTGCACTCACTATTCTGCTGGTGGAGTCACTGTGTACCTACATTACTTATCCTGTACTGATTCTGAGTTACATCCTGTATCTTGTATTATACTGCAGAGCTGCAGAATAGTGAGTGCAGCTCTGGAGTAAAATACAAGATGTAACTCAGGGTCAGTACAGGATAAGTAATGTATGTACACAGTGACTCCACCAGCAGAATAGTGAATGCAGCTCTGGAGTATAATACAGGATGTAACCCAGGATAAGTAATGTATGTACACAGTGATTCCACCAGCAGAATAGTGAGTACAGCTCTGGGGTATAATGCAAGATGTAGCTCCACAGGTAGATTATATGACCTGTAAGTGGTGTTCAGAGGTGGGGGTATCGTTTAAAGGGCCATGCTGTATTTTTCCTGATCTGTAATCGTGGTGGTGACTGTGCTCGGCGCTCTTTGCTCTGTAAGGACAGTACTTTGGTTGTTCTTCGGGTGCTATTGTTGAAGCAGTACAATTACAGCCATATTCGCTCCTTGACTCTTCGGTGCAGACTCTCCTGGACATCGTTAGTTTTTTCAGGAAAAATTAAATTTCCCGCACAGTGAATATAGTAGAAATGACGTTCTTCTCTGTTCATTTATGATTTTCTGCTGTGCGTTTCTATGTCTTGCTGTTATCACCAGGATGCCAACTCCTTTAAGACCCCGGCTCTGGGCAGCGGCTAGTTACTGTTGATCTCCTGGTCCTCTTAAGGTGCATTTATACACACAGATGATCGCTCAAAATTCAACAGTTTTGAGCGATCATTTTGCATTAGCTACTAATAGGCTAATCAGCTCATTTGTAGCTAACTAGCTGCATTTGCATGTATTTAGAGAACAGCGGGTGGTCTGTTCCCTAAATACATCACTACTGTTCTCCAGCTGGAGAGCAGCTGAAAGAATGTTATGACCACTGCCCGCGATCCGTCTTATCAGGGACGATGGATTTTAAACTGAGCTGAAGTCATCGATGAATGAAAAGTGCGCGGTAAGTGTGCGATGGGCACATGTTTACAAGCAACGATTATTGCTCAAAAGATGGCTATTGAGCAGATTTTAAGAGATAATCGTTTTGTGTAAAAGGGCCTTTACAATTTGCTTAGGGGCCAGTTGGGACCTGTATACAGTCAAAGTCTGATGGTCTATAAATTCTGATAATCCGACATGAGACTAGTCCTATGCTGTATTATAGCACGTGTCCTCCATTATTATCTGCACGGATGATGAGGTTCCATTGTTACGGAAGAGTTAACTATGGCCAATGATTTAGAATGAACGATGCCGGATTATTGGAAGATGCCGGATTATTGGAATATTCCAGTCAGCTGTATCAACCCCTTTAAATGGTGCCGTTTCACATTGGTATCTATTTTCCATTATTCCTCTTAGCTGGAGGTATGATGGGACATGTAGTTCAACAGTGACTGGAAAGTAACAAGCTGTCTATGATGCATTGTATTTGCCGGAACGCAGTAAAGATACTTTGTAGACTAGTACGCTTTCCGGTTCCAACACAGACTGACCCCCATTGACCACACGGTCGCACGCTGCTACGCAGGTGCTATGATAATAGTGCCATGTCCTCCAAAGTATTTTCGATCTAACCAGCCAAGTCACTAACCGCCATGCTCACGATATTGTATTTTTTTTTTTTTACTGCCAAATCAACTTGGCTTATGTTGTGCCTTGTATGTCTTATAGTTCGCTCTCTGGCCATAACCTGCGACCATTTGCTTAACTAGGCTACAGAGGCTTCAATGAGGTGCGAGGAACGTGGCGTGGATAGAATTTGGCGCCTTAGCACTTTATGTAGATCCCTTTACGGCGGTGTCTGGATTATTACTGCGGTGTTCAAGAGAGGCAGAATTAAAGCGCAGCTTCACTTTACCCTTTATATGCAAATATATAAATTCTTTCCCTGACCTGATCTTTAATGACCTCTTGTGTTCTACTCCAATCGCACCCAAAGCCGCATCCACACTCCTGCTGATTTCAGCTGTATGAGTTTGTACCCCCCTCCCATGCTGGTTCAGTGTCAGTTGAACTATTCTTTACTGTAATGCCTTGTGGGACTTGTAATGTGTACACCAGTCACTGTTGCATTTCCCACAATGCAATGCAGCAGAGTATAGTGCATTACGGAATCCTAGTCGTAAGCAGCAAAAGGATTTATAATGTCTAAGGGGCCCGCTAGTTCCTCAGGGGACGGGCTTGTAGTAGATCTGTGGTCCCCTGGAATCCAATGGGATCCTACTACAGTTAAGGAAAAGATATGCAAACCTAACATTTGGAGATCTAACCTGTGACATTATATTGGAAGGCAGAGTTGCACTTTAACAGTGTTTGAGTACAGAGGCTTGCATGCATTTGCTGCCACTGAAGCCATATTCATATGTTCTGATCCTGCAAGTGTAAATCTTGGTGGCAATGCCCAGCAGTACAAGAGTATGTGCCCACCAGTGCGAATGTTCATGTACCATAGTTCAACCAAAGCCGATATTCAAAGTATTGCTTCCCCACAAGCTGTGGAATTGCATATATCTATTACGCTCGAGCTCGGCACTAACAACCAATCAGGTTGAATCAGGGAACCCAAACAACCCATCAGGTTGCTGGAATTGTGAATCAGAACCAATGAGATTGCTGGAATTACTCCATAGTGCCGAGCTTGAGAGTAATATAGATATATGCTGTGGAATTTCAATGTTAGACTGAGGCTGTCGAGTTCGCATATGATACAGTCGCCTATGCTGCTGGAAGCCTCTGCCCCATCTAATCTGGTAGGCGAACTGCCTTCAAACATGCAGCAGGTTGTCAATCCCCTCCCCTTAAATCTCAAATGCACATCATGGGCGAATAGGGACATGAAAAACTGTTGCCGCATACAAAGGACAGATGCGGGGTTCCATGTATGTCTGTTGGATGGGGGGATTCTTTAAACTGATATCAGTCATATACTATTTTCAGTCTAAACCCTTTGTGATGCCCAGCATGTATGTGTGCCCACCAGTATGAATACTTGTGCCATGATTCAACCAAAGCCGATGTATAAAGCAGAACTCCATCCAATCATAGAGATCCAGTTCTAGATGGAGGTTGTCGAGGTCCTGTATGAAACAGTCTCCTATGCTGCGGGAAGCCTCTTCCCCATCTGTCCTTCCTTCAATCAAGCAGTGGTTCGTCAAGTCCCTCCTTAAAGCTCAGATTATGGGAGAGAGTGAATGCAACAAGCTGCTGCGGGGTCCATGTACATCTGTTGGGTGGAGTTCTCCTTTAAGTTGTCCGACCTCAATCATGTCCCATTCTCCGTCTTAACATTTTTCTTTTTTTTTTTATACATATATATTTTTGTGCTTTTTTTCCCTCCTTGTCTTTTTGGATGTGGATATTATCGGCCGCCTATTATTTGTACTTTATATACTTGGTCTAATCAGCATTTGTATTCCAGGTTGCGTTTGTACCGAGCGCAGTGTATATAACGATCGTCTTTTCTACAATTCGCACACTTTATATACAAATCAGACGCTTTATAAATTTGGGACTTTTTCCACCGGTTTCACTTTTGTATTTTGCTGCAGAAAGAAGTTTCATAAGATGTATGAGAATGTCATTGTTCTGAATGTATTGATGAATGCGCACATCCTGCTCGCTGTACAGAATGGGACACAATATGGAGGATGCAGAGTCACTTCAGCTACTCGGGGCAGGGGGACTTCCTATGTATTATACTGGCGAGAGATACATTGTACTAATGGAAGGTAGCCAATGCCACAACAGACCTCGACCCTTTCCTTAAACTGGGGACCCCTCATAAAGCAGAATTGGGATATTGCGCAATACTTTAGGGATTTAAAGGAACAGTGACCCATATTTATTGGAACTGCCCAACCAAAAAGTTAATCGCGTTGCCATATCCGCGAATCACAGCACTCTGATTAGTTGCTATGGCCAACAAGAGGAGATTCTATGTTGTAGTAATAGTTTCTTATGTCGGGCTCTTGGCAAATGACCCCTCATTCCCGCACTTATTGGCGAGCAGGTTGTGCGCTCCACGTGCTAATGGTTGTGGTTATGCGGTTTCTGATTTCCAGAATGTAAGAATGATGATGTTTATACTTCAAATAAAAATATTTTTCTTTATGAAGCCGACGTGTTGGTTTTATTGCAGCAGTTGTTTGTGCAGCGGGTTAGCCGCTCCTCCTACAATAAAAAGGGGCAGAAAATAGTTGCCATATGGTTACGTTCACATGGGCGAGTGTGATATCTGGATGACAACTCTGCCCGATATCACGCTTGCCGACGTGCGTCTTTCATGCCGATATGAGGCGTTTTTCATTCAAAAATGCTTTGCGTCGCTTCTCTGAAACTGTGATAATTGGGTATGTGTTTCGCGCACGCCAGATGATCACAAGTGTTTCCTATTGATTTTAATAGGAAACCTCAGACCGCACGGCATGCAAGTGATAGGCGATGCTTTAAGGCCTCTTTCACACGGGTGACAGTCACGTGATTTTCTCGTGATGCGACAATGCTACAAATCACATGTATGTGAAGCCCATGCTTTCCCATGGGTTCCATCACATTTGCGATGTTTTGTAGCCTGCGACATTGCGGGTTTCGCGATATGCCCGCGACTCGTGAGGTTTTGTAGCCCATGTTTGCGTATGGAGCCTTCCCCTCTGTTGCATCGCACAAAAACGCGGTTTTCCTGCGATCCAACTTTGACAGTAGGAAATCCTACTGTAAAAGCCATAATCTAAGCCCTGGCTGCAAAAAAACCAAAACCCATCACCTAAGCAGCGCTGTCCGGATCCAGCCCGTCTTCTCCCTGATCCCTGGCATGGTCTTCTGCATCGCTTCTGGCCAGGGAATGGAAAATCCCCGCCTCCTGGAAGCGCTGTCTCTGGCTGAGGACTGCAGCCCAGCCAATTGGAGCCAGTGCTCGATTAATCAATCACAGCCAATGAATGGCTGTGATTGGTTCATCGAGCGCCAGGTCTGATTGGCTGAGCGCTGTGACGCTCAGCTAATCAGAGGCAGCGCTTCCTGGAAGCAGTGATTTTCCCGGGCCAGAAGTGATGCTGAAGACCATGCCAGGGATCGGGGAGAAGACGTGCTGGATCCGGACAGCGCTGTGTAGGTGATTTTTTTTTAACTTTCTGCAGCTTGGGCTTATTTTCGGGGTCGGGCTTATATTTCAAGCCCCCCCCTACCCTTGAAAGTCCTCTCACATGGTGCTTCATAGTCACGTTACTTTGTAGTACCACGTGCGTCTTTGGAACACCACAAAATTGCGATATCGCATGAACCACGGATGCGATGTCTCTACGATTTTCTCACAGTGATATCGTGTCGCCCAGTGTGAAACAGGCCCAAAGAGCGAGGCATTCCGAGAAAGACTATAAGACAACACGCTGCGACTTTTATCCTCGCAGAATCACTGTGAGCAAATAAATTGCTCATGTGAATGTCCATTCAAAAGTCCATATTCGTGCAACACACAAAACTCATGCGAGATTCTCAGCCCTGTGAATGTAGCCTATGAAATCTTATTGGAGGCTGCAAAGAGGTGGCTTCACTCACTCAGTCATGAAAGCCGCGCATAACTAAACATAGACTTCTCAGAATGCAAATCATCAGTTAGGTCTGTGCTGAATAAGCAACTAATAATTATTAGGAAATTATAGTAGCAGTGTTTCTGGTGGTGCAATGTGCCACACAGCTCTGATGCATGCACGTCACACAGAGCTCTGCTACATGAACGTGACACACAGCCCTCTGCTGCATGCACGTGACACACAGCCCTCTGCTGCATGCACGTGACACCGCTCTGCTGCATGCACGTGACACCGCTCTGCTGCATGCACGTGACACCGCTCTGCTGCATGCACGTGACACCGCTCTGCTGCATGCACGTGACACCGCTCTGCTGCATGCACGTGACACCGCTCTGCTGCATGCACGTGACACCGCTCTGCTGCATGCACGTGACACCGCTCTGCTGCATGCACGTGACACCGCTCTGCTGCATGCACGTGACACCGCTCTGCTGCATGCACGTGACACAGCTCTGCTGCATGCACGTGACACCGCTCTGCTGCATGCACGTGACACCGCTCTGCTGCATGCACGTGACACCGCTCTGCTGCATGCACGTGACACCGCTCTGCTGCATGCACGTGACACAGCTCTGCTGCATGCACGTGACACAGCTCTGCTGCATGCACGTGACACGCAGCCCTCCGCTGCATGCACGTGACACGCAGCCCTCCGCTGCATGCACGTGACACGCAGCCCTCCGCTGCATGCACGTGACACGCCGCCCTCCGCTGCAGGCACGTGACACGCCGCCCTCCGCTGCAGGCACGTGACACGCCGCCCTCCGCTGCAGGCACGTGACACGCCGCCCTCCGCTGCAGGCACGTGACACGCCGCCCTCCGCTGCAGGCACGTGACACGCCGCCCTCCGCTGCAGGCACGTGACACGCCGCCCTCCGCTGCAGGCACGTGACACGCCGCCCTCCGCTGCAGGCACGTGACACGCCGCCCTCCGCTGCAGGCACGTGACACGCCGCCCTCCGCTGCAGGCACGTGACACGCCGCCCTCCGCTGCAGGCACGTGACACGCAGCCCTCCGCTGCAGGCACGTGACACGCAGCCCTCCGCTGCAGGCACGTGACACGCAGCCCTCCGCTGCAGGCACGTGACACGCAGCCCTCCGCTGCAGGCACGTGACACGCAGCCCTCCGCTGCAGGCACGTGACACGCAGCCCTCCGCTGCAGGCACGTGACACGCAGCCCTCCGCTGCAGGCACGTGACACGCAGCCCTCTGCTGCATGCACGTGACACACAGCCCTCTGCTGCATGCACGTGACACCGCTCTGCTGCATGCACGTGACACCGCTCTGCTGCATGCACGTGACACCGCTCTGCTGCATGCACGTGACACCGCTCTGCTGCATGCACGTGACACCGCTCTGCTGCATGCACGTGACACCGCTCTGCTGCATGCACGTGACACCGCTCTGCTGCATGCACGTGACACCGCTCTGCTGCATGCACGTGACACCGCTCTGCTGCATGCACGTGACACCGCTCTGCTGCATGCACGTGACACAGCTCTGCTGCATGCACGTGACACCGCTCTGCTGCATGCACGTGACACCGCTCTGCTGCATGCACGTGACACCGCTCTGCTGCATGCACGTGACACCGCTCTGCTGCATGCACGTGACACAGCTCTGCTGCATGCACGTGACACAGCTCTGCTGCATGCACGTGACACGCAGCCCTCCGCTGCATGCACGTGACACGCAGCCCTCCGCTGCATGCACGTGACACGCAGCCCTCCGCTGCATGCACGTGACACGCCGCCCTCCGCTGCAGGCACGTGACACGCCGCCCTCCGCTGCAGGCACGTGACACGCCGCCCTCCGCTGCAGGCACGTGACACGCCGCCCTCCGCTGCAGGCACGTGACACGCCGCCCTCCGCTGCAGGCACGTGACACGCCGCCCTCCGCTGCAGGCACGTGACACGCCGCCCTCCGCTGCAGGCACGTGACACGCCGCCCTCCGCTGCAGGCACGTGACACGCCGCCCTCCGCTGCAGGCACGTGACACGCCGCCCTCCGCTGCAGGCACGTGACACGCCGCCCTCCGCTGCAGGCACGTGACACGCAGCCCTCCGCTGCAGGCACGTGACACGCAGCCCTCCGCTGCAGGCACGTGACACGCAGCCCTCCGCTGCAGGCACGTGACACGCAGCCCTCCGCTGCAGGCACGTGACACGCAGCCCTCCGCTGCAGGCACGTGACACGCAGCCCTCCGCTGCAGGCACGTGACACGCAGCCCTCCGCTGCAGGCACGTGACACGCAGCCCTCCGCTGCAGGCACGTGACACGCAGCCCTCCGCTGCAGGCACGTGACACGCAGCCCTCCGCTGCAGGCACGTGGCACGCAGCCCTCCGCTGCAGGCACGTGACACGCAGCCCTCCGCTGCAGGCACGTGACACGCAGCCCTCCGCTGCAGGCACGTGACACGCAGCCCTCCGCTGCAGGCACGTGACACGCAGCCCTCCGCTGCAGGCACGTGACACGCAGCCCTCCGCTGCAGGCACGTGACACGCAGCCCTCCGCTGCAGGCACGTGACACAGAGAGCTCTGCTGCAGGCACGTCACACACATAGAGCTCTGCTGCATGCATGTCACACACATAGAGCTCTGCTACGTTGCTTTTGCATATAAGCTACACGTGATTTACAAACTTCAGCTGGTGGCTGAGGTGACATCATGGCTTGTCGCTGTGTCATGTAAGCTGCATTAGCTTCACAGCGGCATTGAACCCTCTGTGTTTACATGTTTGCAGGACAGCGATGGTTTGTTTCAACACTGGTTGACGATTAGATGAAGGCTGGGCTGCTGTTGGCGGCATTAGGGATGACATATCCCGTTGAGGCGATGTGAAGATAGCAGTGAAATGTGATTGTTCTCAGCAAGAGATACCAAGTAATCTTGTAGATATGAGACCTTATAATGGCTAACAAAAATACATGATGTTACAGCGAGTTTGCGAACCAATTCAGGGCCGTGAATTGGTTTGGAAGCTCGCTATAACATCATGTACTTTTGTTAGCCATTAAAAGGTATCATATCTACAGGATGACTTGGCTTCTCTTGATGGGAACAATCACATTTTGCTCTGCTGGCTAACACCATACCAAACGTTTTTTTTCATTGTGAGTAATGGACATGTTTAATTTAATCTGTGAAGAAGCTATGTCTCCCTCTGCAGGTGGTAAGGCATACTGCAGCATTACCATGAAGAGATTTTACTGTCAGTCATCTTCTGAACGTCTCTGTAGGTTTTATCACTTATTTAATCTAAGTGATTAAGTGGATCGGTAGGACATTCTTGTTTGGAATACCCCTTTACAATAAAGATACGTATTAGGAGTCCAAGGTAGTCTGAAATCCACCTTCTTTTTCTCGGGTTGGTGCTCTGCACCTTCTCATGATTTACACTGCACCTCTGCTCTATTAGGGCACAGCTAGGACCAGTGACTCCAGTGTAGTTCCAGTGCCTACTTGTTTGATCTCAATTTCTCATCTAATCAGATGTTCAAGCTGCTACTATGTCATTTCTCTCTACTTTACACTGCAGCTCTGCTTGTTCAGATCAGCTATAT